>NW_026921955.1:0-10051 GCF_032062105.1 Saccostrea cuccullata | reverse complement strand
TGAGTGCCAAGCCCCTTTTTCTTGATTTTGTCTAAAAGCTCTTAGGATTTTGAACACTTTTAGTTGAACAACTATTCAGAGATATTATTTTTCGTTTTAGAGTTATTTGCATAAGGAATATTTAGGGGCCAACCCTTCAACTCCTTAATGGGGACGTTTAGCGAAAAATAAAAGGTTGCATATTGTTAAGAGCATTATATTGAACATCTTTTGTTCAATATTACTTATCAAAATATTTCTCACTTTCGAGATATAAAGCGTCAAAGATTTAGCATTCTGGCCCCTTGTGGCCCCTAATTATGTAACATATGACAAAAATATTATAATATATAGTTGTAGATTTTCAAGATATATATTTTTGCTTCAGTAATGTATAACAAAATATTGACTGTTAAAAAGTTATTCAATGAAGACTTTTGGCCCCTCTTGGCCCCTAATTTGAGTGCCCAGCCCCTTTTTCTGGATTTCATCTTAAAGCTTTTAGGATTTTGAACACATTTTGTTCAACAACTATTCAGAGATTCTTTTTCGTTTTGGAGTTATTTGCATAAGAAATATTTAGGGGCCAACCCTTCAACTCCCTAATGGGGACGTTTAGCGAAAAATAAAAGGTTGCATATTGTTAAGAGCATTATTTTGAACATCTTTTGTTCAATATTACTTATCAAAATATTTCACACTTTCGAGATATAAAGTGTCAAAGATTTAGCATTCTGGCCCCTTGTGGCCCCTATTTTTGTAAGATATGACATAAATATTATAATATATAATTGTAGATTTTCACGATATACATTTTTGCTTGAGTAATGTATAACAAAATATTGACTGTTAAAGAGTTATTCAATAAAGACTTTTGGCCCCTCTAGGCCCCTTATGTGATGAGTCAGCACTTTTTTCTTGGTATCATATTAGAGATCTTGTTATTTTGCACAAATTTTGTTAAGTATACTTTAACAAAATAGTTATACTTTAAAAGATATGATACAAAATGTCTCGAAAATTTACTCTTGATTCGTGTCCTAAATTTTGACCCCTACTGAGCTTCCATACTATACGATTCTGGAAATTTCCAAAACTATTCTGCAATTTACCAAAGTGTCCTCTATCATCGCTGAAAATTTCAGCTCTCTAGCTTACGCCGTTTTTGAGATTACTCAAGGACAAGGAGACCCTCTAAAAAATCACTGAAAGGGCGATAACTCCCGACCGGAAGTGATTTTTTCAAAATTGGGTCGGGGGTACAAACTTCAGATACGAACACATAATCTCTGATGATTTGAACAAAATCGATCGAACCGTCTTCGAGAAATCTTCTGCAAAAAAATTGTAAAGAAAAAGAAAGAATAATAATAAAAGTGAAAAAGAAACAATAGAATAATAGAAGGGTCTTCCGTTGGAGACGGAAGACCCTAATAATAGAAAACAGAAGAAAAACAATAAGGTCTTCCGAAGGAAGTCGGAAGACCTTAATAATAAGAAACAGAGTAAAAACAATATGTTCCCCAACTTCGTTTGGGGAACATAATTATGAACATGTATAAGGCCTCTTTTCGTCTAGTCATCAGTAGAAATGTCGATTTCAAACCATTGCAATTCATATTAGTCATCAATTGTAAACAATGTTTATCTTCTCTGATTTCGGTGTGCCTTTTTGTATAACTGCCAATGCCAATATCATGACCAATCTGAATCTGGAGGGGTGTCAAACTAGTTTAGCAACAAAAAATTCTATCTATTACACTTAGTTTTTTTTTTTTTTGTTAAAAGATTTGATTGTTTTATTACATAAAAAGGACATTGCAGTCTAAAAAGATAAATTAGAGCACAATACGTTACTTTCAAGAGTTGAATATTTGTTTGTTGTTTTACATCCCACTCCAAAATTATAAGCCAGTGGAAAGGTTTAAAATTTAGACAAGTACTCGCACTCAGGCACATTTTATCGTGTCAACGCATTCCCTGACAACGGGCCTTGGTTATTGATATCTCATCCGAATGACTTACACTATCTTTTTTGCATCGACTTTCACTTTCTTTGTTGTGTCAATTTTTAACTTTCAGAAGTGTCGGTCATCGTTGATCCTACGACATTTTGATATTTTATATCGAGCGCTCTACCGACTGAGCCCCAATAAAGGTTTAAATTTCAAGGGAAAAAGTGTCTGAAGACATTTTACTTCGTGTTTTATTTTCCATACATTCAGTTTGCTGAATTATAATAGCATGATAATGTTATAGCTACAACTCAAGGAATCTGTATAGTTAAAATTCTTCGTGGTATTTTTTTCTGACTGATAATGACAAAAAATCAACGTTTAAGCTATATAAATAGTTTAATGCTTAATAAGTCAAATAAAGCAAATCTCTATGAACTGGTGTTTATCTTTTAACTGTAATTATCAAATGCAAATTTTCGATATTGAATTAAAATAAGCATTTCCACATACATTATTATACATGTAGATGTGATAAGGTCATTCTTTGGATACTTACATACTTGACCTTTAAGATGTCTTTCCATTCTTAAACCTGGTTCTTTTCTTAAATGACAACATTTTTTACCTTTAGACTTTGACCCTGAACTTTGACCTATTTTTTTAAAAACTTAAGCACTTACTTTTTAATGGATGGTGCTAGGGCTTTCTTACTTCATATATTATATCGTCTATTTCATATGACTTACATTTGATAAACTTAAACTTAACATTACCTGAAAACTGGCGTATAGGGGCAAGAATATTTTACAATAAATTTGCCTTTATCCTGATCAACTTTTTAAAATAACAAATAACACTTAAAAATTTTGCATGTATATGTCAATTATTAATTTGATATTCAACATGAAAAAAATCCTACAAATGAAAACAAGTAAGGTATTTCGCAAACACTTATCACCACATATATCTGAATTGGCCTACTTTCTTTTTATGTACCTAACAACATGGGTATGTGAATATATTTAATGCATTTATTTAAGATATAAGTTGACCTCTTTCACTTGAAAAAAAACCTACAACTTTTGCCATTTAAGGGGTGTAAATTATTACCGATAGAGAGAGGTGTTTTATCTTATTTTCTATAAGCAACAAAAAATAGTTTACGCAAATATTATCTCATTTCAATACTTTATCTAGGTCAAACCCCAATATAACAAGGATTGTATAACCTAGTCTAGTTTTATAATTATATCATAAGAAATGATAAATCAAGTGAAACGTACCTGAAAATACAAAGAAACAAATTACTCTCATAGCGTGCTGCAAAAATGTGTCAGTGTTAGGTTTATCGTTCTTGTTTTTTACCTGTGCAGTACCTTATCTTGAATATAAACACACATATTTATTACGTAAAAAAAAATAAGTCAAGATGGGTTTTTCATTCTTGTACATATATCTCTTTGATATATTATCAGTAGTTGAGTCTACATTTTGAATTGTGTTTCATATTCTTTGTATATTCCAAATAATGCATATTTTACAAAATTACCATTATTTATATGTGGATCCCTTACGATACATGTTGAATGAAATATGTTAATATCAGCAACGTCTATCTAAACATTGATACACAAAACAAAGAAGACTAAAACAGGGAACATTAGAAATAAACATCAGGACAGTAGGTGTGTCTATTTAAAAATTGATGAAGAAGTTTGTCACGAACCAAGAATAAGGTTTGCGTTTACAGGGAGATAACTCTTGCGAATCACCAAAGCGTTTGACACAAGCGAATTTAAACCAGCGGTGCTAAGCATCTCGGTAACGAATTTCCTCTGTCATACTTGATGTTTGTTGTCACTTATCGTTAGGACTAAAAACAAAGGACGTTTTCAGGAGAAAGTCTTATAACAAATCAAAGCATAGGAATCTTAGAAGCCTTTGAGATTAGTGTGATGCATGTGGATGAACCAATAAAGAAGGACTTGTTTATTTTCGATACGAAACGTGGCAAGTTGCACGGCCATTCCGATCAGAAGAAAGTCATTGACGCATTGTGCTGTTGTGTTTCTCGCTTCACCACTACACTAAAATTTTAAGTGAGAATGGGAAAGAAAAAAGAAAAGACCTGAGAGTATCCTGTAAAGTATTATGCTATATGCAGTCCGAATAGGGAAGAAAAGTCACGGTGCATTTGACCATGTCCAATGATGATGTTGACAGTTTGATTGTTGATAGTATTTTCATCAGGTAATTATTTAACTATTCATTTTACTGAAAGTTATGAATGATCTACTGACTGCGGATTTAAAAACGATGAATAAACGGTATAAGGATGTCAGGATGTGACTAATATCCTAACATTGCCAAAAAATAAAAATGCATTCATTCAAGAAATTATGAACAAAAAAATCCTTGCTTTTTAGGCCTAATATTTGTAATTTTATTGGAACAGGTATTCAGTTGTTGAAGTTACCTTTTTAAATGAGGTTTGATTTTAATTAATATCTCATTTTCTAATTAATAAAAAAGATGTACAGATTGTGCATGACAATTAGAACATTAATTTTCTTGATCAAGCATTTGCATTTCACTAATTCAATCTGTAAATTTTACAATAATTTCACATTGATTCTTCATTGATTATATTGGAAATTTATTCATTTCATAATCATTGAGTGAATGAAGCTCAGTGCAATTCCCTATGCAATTCTAAAAATGCAATTAATTCCTTAAATGTTTTTGTAAAAATGAACACATATGATTTCAGATCATGGGGTCATTAATTGGAATAGATAAGAACCAAAAAAAAGTACTTCAGTGTTTCCTTAAAAGATTTGTGTCATCAATCAAAGTAGAGTTCATCCCATATCAGCTCAAGAATATTAAAGAAAGTTGGATGGATCAAGCTAAGATGTTGAACCAGACATGGCAAAATCAATGGAGATTTGGAGAAGAACTTCTGACTTGTTATACCCAATGCATATTTTTATATGTCTATAGATTATAGAAGAAAATTTAATGTTTAACAACATCCTATCTAGTATATACATGCTGTTTTCCATATATTTAGAAAATATGTGTATGTGATGATTGCAGTGCATTCTCTGTTTGTCCATCTTTGAATTTGTTTTCAGTAAAATAAATGTATACGTCATCATAGGTATTAATTGAAGGTTGCTTTTGTCTATACTTACATGTAACAAGTTTCTTAAAAGGGTTTGTAAAATTGCAAGGAAATTAATACATGAACAATTAAGATTAATATTTTTATTCATTAAATTTTGTTCTTACCAGGACCTAATATGCTCAAATAAGTATTTCTGAAAACTGATGAGTTTTGTACATAAAGCTGCAGTGAACATGTATAATTATATCTACTGTAACAGTTTAAAACATGACACTTGGAAATTGTAAGGTTGTTAATTTAGTAGGAATGATAAGACCAGTTTAGTAATCTACTAAAATTAAATTCTTTCACATATTAATACATGTAGTTAATTTTAAAATTGTTTACATTCATAATCTTTTAATTTTTTTCTGTATTTTGATTTCAAAAAGGAGAAAATTTTGTTATATTTAAATTATTATTTTATGGATATCAAGGAGATATATCTATCACTGTAGCATTGTTTCTTTTTCCCTGTTCTTGACAAATATTTATGACAGTGTTATGTCATTTTGCAGAATTTGCCTTTTCTCTGAAATCAGAAGTACTCTGTAAACTCATTAAAGTATGAATTGATGTCACTTAGAATTCATCTTTATTTTGTTCTGTCTGATATTTCAATTTAGATTCTCAGACTACCTAATCCAATGATTGAGCTAATGTCCATGAAGTGTAGAAATAGGCCATCTTTAAAAAATGTTTGGTTGTCGGCCTCTCCAGACCGACTGACTAAAATGACCAGACTGAAAACTTTTTTTCAATGCAGGGTCGTATTTTTTTTCTTTTTATTCCTCTTATCCCCCTTAAAAATGTTGTTGGAGATTTTCTCACCTACCCACCCAATAATTTTACCCTGAGTCAAGAGAGGGCAAACAAACATTACTTTAAAGATAGCATTTCTACTCTTCGAAGTAAAGAAATCATTTAATTATAAAAACAGCAGCTTTGTGGATGCAATGCTTACAACATTTCACTCAAAAAATGGCATACATGTATAATGACAGTCACCAGCCATAACTGAATAAAGATATTTTGCTACAAAGATGTCTAGAAGTTACTACATGTTGGAATAACTAAATCAGCATGAGGTCAAATTCATAGGCTTTTAATTGGTTTAGTTGCAACATGTTCTGAAGTATGTTTATATACATATACATGTACTTCTAAAGGTGTTGCAGTATAATTCATGGACAATTTCATCAGAATATTCAGATGTAAAGATTGCCATAAATACTAGAGTTCTTCCATGGAATAAATTTTTAGACCATCATGTAGCACAGGAGGAGTTTTATTTTGAATATTTTTGGCCAATTTATGCCTAAAAACAATATCAAAAATAACATTTAGTCTAAACATTCACCATGACAAGGTGATATCAATGTTGTCTTTAAAAGTGTAGAAAAAGCCTGATTTTTATGTTCCGAACCCATAATATAGCCCCTGTTTCCATGGAAATAATATTGGGGACATACATATTTTTTTAGTTCAAATTAATGAAAATGATCAAATTAATAACTTCATGGATTTTGATGGAATCGGTAGATATGTAAAATGTTGATTTTTATATTTTTGTTGCCATGGCAACGGTTTCACTTTATCAAGGAAAATTGAAAAATCTTATTTTTTACCCAAATTTTCGCATTTTTGATAACGGAAAATTAAAAGTTTAAATAATAGAAGCATGAATTATTCTAATTCAGGTCATTTTAATTATAAAAGTTTGATAATTGATAAAATAAATCAATTTTTTCAATGAAAATAATATTCGAGGTGAAATATGAAATACGTTAAATTTGGCGTCTTTTACTAAAAAATGGGACGGGCAATATCTTTGAAAATCATATTAAATGATGAAGCTAATCTCCCTGAATAAATTGATATATAGCATGTGTGCATATTAAAAAAAATATGAGTTGGAGGGAGACGCAAACCTCGAATGTATTTGGTAGACGCCATGACAACCTCCCTTTTTCACGATCTTTGAAATGAATGCATGGAGACTGTTTATCTGTGGAATATGGGGTTTAACTTTTATTCAGTGAAATGCTTTTACCTAAAATATACTATAGAAGGGACTTCTAACTCTGTCTATTCTATATTTGAATAAACAGGAAGATGTATAAATTTTTAACATCCGATGATGTTAATACATTCGAGGTTGTTTTTCCGACCTCTGACGGAAAGACCCGAGATGATGCGATTGTAGTTATGATACGAAGAACTTCAAATGTGCTTGCGCGTTTTGGAATTCTGGGAAGTAGTTCTGCAGTAAATCACTCTTGCTAATTTCATTTTTGTAAAATCAAATTAAACCAAGAAATCCCTATTTTACAACATGGTAATCTGTAAATTTGAATTCAACTTAAACAGGAAGGCCGCATATGCTTAATATCTATTTATAGAAGCTTCGTAAACAGTTCCAATCATTTTTTTTTTAATCTGGCTCGCAGAAATTTGACTGGTTCTCATCGGATCTACGCAGCGAAGCATACAGTTGTATGAATTTATTTCACGAAGTGTTTGACACGTCAATTTAATGTATTTTACTTATGTATTAAAATCTACAGCATAAAAATAAGTTTATAACAGATTTTGAAGTTATTCAGTTTTACAGGTTTTACTTTCGTTTTCATTAAATCACTTTGATCCCGATGCAAATTAGCGAACTTATTTGTTAATTCATACAACGGATACTTCGGGAAGAGACACAACTAACTGAGTTTGCTCGTTTGTTGTCCCCCGCTGAAAGTAGAGGATATTAATTTCATTCTGTCTGTCATTTTATCCGTCTGTCTGTAGTTCTGTCTGTCTGCAACGCTTTCCTTTCCCTGCAATATCTCTAGAAGCCTTTTAGATTTTGCAGTAAAACTTCAAGTTACACAACACTCGGATGACTCGTACCTCGCACATAACCTCGGACGTCAGCGGTGATCTACCATCTTGCTGATGCAGTCATGTGATCTTATTTGAATTTCTTTCAATGTCATACATTTGAAATCGAAGTTATTTTGTGGCACACTCAACAGTTTTTTTTTCTTGCTTTCAAAGCTTGTGAACATGAGGATGTAATCCGAACCTGTTTACGATTAAGAACTGTACAAATTGAGATACATTTTAGTTATATTTTCAAAGAATGTATGCAAAGCGAAATATGAAATGAGTGATAAGGCAGTTTCCGGCGGAGAAATGTAAGGATCTTTTGCGTATTCCTCCACTAATCACATATCCGATGTTTGAATGGAGCATAGCAGGGTCAGCCGAGGATTGCCTATTGGTTACACAACCTAATATGGCATATGAACGACTCCTTCTGAGGTCAAAAGGTCATGGTAAAAGATTCGAAATTCTGTCGGATTTAAAACATTGTTTCAGCGCAATATTTTGATAAGCCTTTAAGCTTTTGAAGAGAACTTTTATACAACATGTACCTATGGGAGATCCCTATATTTTTTGTGACTGTGTATAAAACATTCATTTCCAGTCATTTTCTAAAGAAACATTTGAACTCCCTATGGCCCCGCCCGCCTTTCTTGAGATACGCCCCTAGATCTGCACATGCTTTTCTTTTTTCTCTACGTGGGAGACGCAGATTCTGTGAATAAGCTTGTTTTTTCATCAAATGAGAACATTTAGGTTGTAACAATCAGATTTAAGAATTTATAGTTTTGTTACGCTATAGTTAGAGATCTGATAAATGAATTTGTAAGTCTAACTTTTTAAAATTTGTCTCAATCGACTTTTCTCACATTTTAAATTAAAATTCAGCTAGCTACGTCAAATTAGGATAGTTATCAAACTAAAATTAAAAAAAGTACCAATGTATTATGCAAAGATTAAGCTTACATGTTACATGGGACCTGTTCGCATGAATTTTTTTTTATTCTTAAAGTACCAGAAAATGTACTGGGTATTTCAGCGGTCCTTCATCGATATTCTCGATTAAGGGTTCAGATTGACTGTTACGGTATCGCAAGGACAGGTGTCTTCATAGTCTAAACATGGTAGCACTGAGTGATTCAACCTGAAACAGGACCATAATACTCTAACAGGGTGATTGTGAAGCTTACGAGGCCCCGTTTGCTGGCCGTGGGATTGTTAAAACTGTCATAATGTTCATGCCCCCCCCCCCCTTCCAAAAATCCTATAAATCAGATAATGAGTTTGGTTTATAACTTAATGGAATTATGTTTTGTGAATTAAAACTTAAATTATTATTATACTTTCTGTTCTTTTGATTAAAAGACAAAAATGCAATAGAATCTACATGCATCAACGCTTTTGTTCCTATGCGGAAAACTGTTTTAAAAGACGAGGTTTTTAAAGTAGTCAAATCTGCTAAGGATTGAAAAATGTTGAACATTTTTTCAGTGAGTGCCCTATTATTTTTTTTAAAACATTATCACAGAGAAGAAAATCCTCTGGCTGACTCTCTAAGCTTTTTTCAAAAGCTAAACTTGTCATTTTGTACTTTCTACACAAAATAAAGAAAGTTTGTAAAGTTACAAATATCTCCTGCACTACTGGAGGAACTTGAATGTAAGGTTAAGCTAGGTATTCACTAGATATTTTGTACGGAGTTATATTGCATCTAGCGTTGCTAATTGGAACACTCAATACTTTTTGGATCAATAAAGAATAAGAAAAAAATGATAATGCGAAAAAAAAAGAATTAAAATGAAGGGTGTAAATCAAATAAAAATCAATCTTTATGCATGGCTAGTTTTTAACCATTTCCTCTATTTATATTCTTTACTACCTTTTTAGTTTTCTCAATCAGAATGAATATATACCTTTAATATTTTCCATTGAAATGGTTTTAATTTAGGCAGTTCAATCTTAATTAACTGTAATTGTGGTAACGATGTAACTAGAAGGAAGAAAAGGAGACTATATGCTTTTACCAAACAAGATTTATGATTTTCAAATAAACCCTCCAACCAAGAGA
>NW_026921954.1:0-10085 GCF_032062105.1 Saccostrea cuccullata | reverse complement strand
GCCAGAGGTTTGCTTCTATATCCAAGAAAACTAAACGCAAACGTCAGGATGATTGTGATTTCCTTACATTCATGGTCACGGCGCGGTTCGTATAACCAGGCCATGATGTGAAAGTTGTTGACAAGAGTATTAAAAACGCTTGGAAAGGGCATTGGCTATCGCGAGTTGTTGAAGACGAAAAAATATCAGAAAATATTCGGAAGGCCATATTGAACCTGGAATAGCTAGATGTATTTTATGCAACAAAGACATCAGTTATGGAAATCGTGGGTGGGAGGCTATTGAACAACATTTACTCTAAAAGCTGCATTCATTACTAAAGCTTAAATTTGTCAGCGCCCTGCACCCCACGAGGGGGCCTTCTTTGCCAATTCAATTAATTAAATGTTATTGTGGGAACAGTGTCCATCACAAACAAGAACCTGGCATTTGATTTCCTATGTTGGGGAGGAATGTTTTATTTTCAAACCAGTTTGGCAATCCCATCTTTGGTCCACCCACTTTCAGACACACAGGTATTTGCCGATTTTATACCCAATACCTGATTCTTTTGAAATGCCATATCCATGTAGAGACCTTCGGGTTCCCAGCATAATCAAGTGTGGAGGGAGGGATCGTGGATCCCTCAGCGTTTGCCAGGTTTGCACAACATACTTATGTCGGTTTCGTCCATATGGAACTAGCTTTGTTATGCAGCAACCCAAAGTTCAAAGAAGTTGTCGAAACGTGCGTTTGTCGTGGCCTGATTTCAAACAGAACTAAAAGACTTTGAAGTACGTAGTGTAAAATACGATTTTCTTCGTTTTAGCCTTTGCTGCCATATTTCCGAAGGCACTTGACCTTTAAATTTACTGCCTTTCTCTTTGCCAGATCCGAGGCACATCGCAGAAAAATTGTGTTTTGTAAGTTCAATTATAAGTTCAGTCCTCTGCTTTGCATTGTCTATCAATTCGATTTCGTCTTTTCTGGAAGGTTTTGGAGCCTCTCCCCATCTTGCCCTTTTCCTGTTGTCCTATTATTCAACATTTAAGGGGGGGTTAGGGCCTTAATTTCGCGAGTAGCGCTTCCTCGCGTTTATTAAGGAATCTGCAGTATTTCAATTTATATAGTTATACGTTCACTTTAATTAGTCGAACCTGGTTACAAATAACACTTATTTAAAATATACTGCTCTACACTCCGGATAATATGACAGAGCAACAGTTGTAAATGAATCACAGGGGAAAGAATGAATTATTGAGAAATTGCATCGATCAACACTGGTTTTAATTTGGCAGAAACAATTCCACGGCAATTCTCATAATGTATAGTAGATGCCCGCGTGAGTTTGAATCGCACGGTAAGACCGGTCCTTCCGATGAGACCGTATAAACCAAAGTCCCGAGTATCAATTGCAGTAGGTGCTGGCACGAAAAACATCCCTCAACTGCTAAATGGCCGTGTTCAACTTCGTCTGTCTCCAATCTACATGTATTCAAATGTACATTTATCATGTTAAAATAAGAAAGGAAACCATTCAAATAAGGAAGAAGTGAAAGTATCGAAGAAAAATGTACGACATGCAGTAAATAGTGTTAAAAATGGCAAAAAGGTTGAAGGTGTTAATAATAAAAAGGGAGGTTTTGTCAAACTGTAAAGGGCGAAAACAATTACAATAAAATAATACACAGAAATCTTTTTATTGGTTGTTCTAGTTTTTTTGTTAGCTTGAGTTAAACTTTGCGAACTTTTTGAGGGGAATTGCCATTATCGAAATCAATGCGGGGGTGACACGTTATATGTAAAAATCCTAAATTCTAGTGATTACCCGCCACCCCCATCCCATCCCCCCAAAATTCTTAAAACTGGTTAGAAAAAAAATGACCAACATGCTTTTAAATTCAGATTAACAAGTACGCCTTTTCTAGAGGTGGCGCCACTGTAGAGGAACATAAAAACCAAGGGAGGGAATTGTGAAGTAGACGTTTCATATCAGTATCTTACTTTCTTTATGGAGGATGAATGGCGATTGGAAGAAATCCGCATAGTAATTTTTAGGACTTTCTTAGAGCCTGAAAAAAAAAATTATTTTCCTTACTATTTATAACATAAATAGTATTCTCAATCCGTGTTATATATGAAAATCAATGATCTACCTTTTACAGGCTTATACAAGCGGCGAATTATTGACGGGATCCTTGAAGAAAGAACTGATAGATATTTTACAGAAAATAGTCGGTGAACATCGTCAAAGGAGGGAAGCTGTCACCGACGAAATCGTTAGGCAATTCATGAAACCAAGAAAGCTTAAATATGACTACCCTGCTCTATGAAAGAATCCCCATACACACGTACACAGTGAAATGCTTGTTAGCTTTTATTTTATTAACTGTAGAATGTTCCATATTGAAAAATTGAATATGTGGATTCTTGAAAAAATATTTTGTATATGATTTCATCTAATAAAGTGTTTTTTATACTGATTCAACTTATAAAAACGTACAGGCAGTTCCATATAGGCGAAAAGGCTGTAGCCGGTACAACATTTTGTCGGGGATAAAAACTCTGTTGGAAGAATAGAAAAGGGGACTTGATACTAAATCTTGCTTATTATAATATTATTTTGCATGCAAATGCCAAACAAACATACTTAGCAATCCGCACTTTTATACCTATCCCATGCGAATGTTTTCAGTTTTTAAAGCCGAAATTCAAGTGTTATATTAAGTCTTACTAGTATCAGATACTTTTAAAACCATCAATAGCAACAGGATTAGTGCAGGAAATGAAATTGATAATTGGAAATATTTTTGGTTAGTAGGAAGTAAACGTACTGATCGTACTTCGATTTTTCAGAAAGGAAATTTCCATATTTTCTAAGCAGAGTAAAAATAGTTAAAAATTCTTAATTTTTTTAAGTGGTCTTCCTATCATGATATAAATATCCACCCATACTGCTCCTTAGATTAAATCTATGACTTCATGATAGCCTACACATCAGCAGAAAGGATTATACGCCACTGACAGAGCATATATGTCACAACCGCAGTATATGAAACTCTATGAAATAAAGAACAATAACACAGCTGCTGGTGGGTTCTTTTATTTATCTATGTTTCAATTACTTTGACAGGATGATATAACAAGTAGAGCTTTTTAAAAAAGCTTACCGTCTTTAGCAACAATCATAAACAGTAAACTGATCTATACGTACACCTATCAGGCCGTATAATTCTTTTGAATTTCTTGATTTTGTATTTCTTCATTAGCTTTTTACTGGCATTAGCCATACCACGGTTGTCGCTCGGTCATCTCCGTAAACTGGCCGAAAGCGTTCGGCAAACCTCGGCTGATTCCAATCCCTTCTTCAAACAAGGAAGGGGAAAAGAATAATAACAAATTGTAAAGCCTGCAAGCAATAAAAAAATCAAATTTTATCCATAATGAAATTAAAGAGACCTTTCTTTTTATTGCTATAAAAAAATATCATGTTATTAAGAAATAATTACTGCTGATTTTGTCGTTCGTTTTTTCATTTTTTTTTAAGATTTAAAATCTTGCAAAATTGTTAAGTCGTACGAAAATTAGATCATCAGAAAGTTATCTCCCTTGCCTTGAACAGCATTTCAACCAATGAATTAATTGAAAATTTTCTCATCATGCAATTTCTTCCAATCACAAAAGAGAGGAAGTGCATAGTCCGAAGACGTAAAAAACTTCAACTATACAATACCGTCTTCCAAGGAAGGACCGTGTTTGAATGACTGGTTAAAGGGGGGAGGGGGGGGGGGTGAATGAAAAGGAATAATTACAAGCACAAAATATCAGCCCCCCCTCCCTCTTTTCCCAAACATAACTTTACTATAGAAAATGTAATGTTCATTGAAAGTACAGCCCCCACCCCCACTTGTTGTTGAAGTATAGTCCACTGAGGGTAATGTAGTATACCTGGAAAAAAAATAGGACTGATCGAAGTTGGACACCCCCCCCTCCCCGAAATAGGATTATATTAATGTCATAAAGAGTTGACATAATATAAAGGAAAGTTGGCACGATGTAAGGGTAGTGTGGGTTAATGTCATAAAGAGTTGAAATAACGTAATGGAAGGTTGACACAATGCAATAGTAGTGTGGATTAATGTCATAAAGAGTTGACATAACGTAATGGAAGGTTGACACAATGCAATTGTTGTGTTCTGCTCTAAGGCAGTGACGGCGTTCCATAATGATGCCTATAGCCAGGACTTTGCTTTCAGCAAAGCCCGGTTAAAAATCTAGGAGTAAGTGCGTCTACAAGACTCGGTGGTCTAATCATAGCTTACAATGAGCAGAAATCGGAAAGGATTTAACGTAAATATGAACCATATTGTCGAAAACATGTTTGCTTTTTTGTAGGTTTATGATCTACCTTAGGATAAAAAAGTGTTCCGAACAAAGTCCTGTTTTTAATAATTCCTTGGATCTTATTTATCAGAGTATCATAATTTACTTCAAAGCAAGCATGCCTTAACGGCTTAAAAGTCCATCCAATAATATGCTATAATGGAGAAATTTTTTTTTAGCCAACATTGAACGTTCAATTAATCTTGCTTGAAAAGTGCCAATTTGATAAATTCAGACATATACTTGTAGCAAATAATAGTAACTAATGAATATTGATTTGAAATGTGACTATTTCAGAGGAATTGCTTTTTCCTTATTAAAGGTCAATTCTTTTGAGATTCCCTCCTGAATTATACATTTATTTTTGTTAATTTTGCAATTTATCTTTCAATTAAACAACCCATTGTATGCATTTGCTTCCGTATATGAATCGGGTCTGATATGTGATACATGTACATGTATAAATAATATTCCATCAATATTTATAGATTGCAGTTTTGGATATTATGGTGTAACCTGCTCGGATCCCTGTAGATTTCCTAGCTATGGAGAAAGATGTCAGTCTGAGTGTAACTGTTCCAAGAAAGCTTGTCACCATATTACTGGGTGTCTATTTGGCAGAGGTATATTGAAAACAGATAATAATTTTTCTGCATAACAATGCAGTACTTGTTTGATTAAAATATTATCAAAGTGAAAAAAGCTGAATACTATTCGTAAAAGGAATTTATCCGCCATATTCGATTATTCACTCGGTATATCTAAGGACCCCTATATAAAGTCACTCGTATACCTATTAACGAGTCATGTTCAGCTTTAAATAGGTTTCTTTCAGAAATCCAAGACACTATCTCTATGTGGAATGCAACTTCACAGGAAAGTTCGCGTACTTTCATGGAAAAATTTCAAACAATGATTATTATTGGGGGATCTATCATTTTCATTTCATTTTAATATTTGTGTTAGTAATAATCACAATGATGAGGAGAGATTTAAAATCTGGCCAAAGGAAGGAATTTGAATGTAACTTTGATTCCGAATTTAGCTCGTGCCATTCCTCACCGGACGAAACAGTGCAAGGTACATGTACAACTTCCGCCAGATACGTTCAAAGCTTTGATTTGAACGGGAAGTCGGTAGAAAGTTACGAATTTGATATCTATGAAAATACGTGTATTCAGGGGAACAGCTAGTGGCGAACAATAAACTCAATATCAATGATTACTTCATAAGAACTTATCACTGAAATAGATGAAGAACGTTTGCTCATCTTTACTTGTACAAAGTTTTTTTTTTTTTTTTTTTTTTTTTTTTTATCTTCAAGCATGACAACTTTATTTTTGAAAATACTTTCCAAAATCCATGGCATCCATAAATAACTACAAAACAACGAATAAGGCATGAAACAAAAATCTTAAAAATCTGCTGTCTAGAAAGTGAGCCCTATATATATCGATCAGGCGGGTGGAACATCCCATCTAGTCAAATTCAGTATAAAAATAACAAAATTAATAGCCCAAAATTTAGAATGAAACACATCGACCAAAATGATTCCAATGATAGATTATATTTGTGAAAAAGAGAAATATTATAGCGACCATAGCATGTAAGTAATGCTGACTTTAAAGAAATTGCTGAAATCCCTGCAACAAGAAAAGTATGTTTTCTCCTTTTTGTATACCGGGTATGGATAGGAACTTTATGGGTTATATTTAAAATTCGAACTTAAATGGCAATTTTTGTGTAATTTCCTAGATAACTGAATGATTTACATTTAATATTGTTAAATCTCTATGATTTTCATTTAAATAAAAGTGGCTTCAACCACAAAAAAATATGATTGTTCTTGTGAAACTGGAATCTGCCCTATTATCTTAATTAAACTCACTATACGTAAGTGGTCAACGGATCATTGGGCAATGTGATGTAAATCAGTATGAATTGCAGACGATTCCAATATTGACTCAAATGTATGTCATCTAAGGGTAAAGGGTTGTGACAAACAGGTCAAGTAAATATGTTACACTTTCTCATTCATTCACACATGAATCCAAAGAAAACAACTTACAATATACTCTCGTCTCTTTGGAAGAATTACATTTCCATAGTAGTTAAAATTTTCAAATTCGATAAAATTCTTTATCCACAATCTCTATAGATACATTAATCATGATTTTATAGGTTCAACTGAAAGACATTATTTGAAGGGTACCCTGTTGAAAAAACGAAACTAACGATTTGTGATTGTTTTCATAAATGTTAAATATCTGTAAGAAGATGATACTAGTGCTCCCATTATACCGAATCAAAAAAATTCCTAAATAACATTTTTTAAATCAAAAAAATGACGTGTAAATACATGTAATCAATACTAACCGACTTTTACCCTTATAAATATTCAAGTGTAGGAGAGACCTTCTTGCAAATCTTGATTTTTTTTCTACTTTCGGTTTGCTATATATACTATCGTCAAGTGTTTAAATACCAGAAGGCGTGGTCAAATAGATCTTGTTATTAGCATAACCAGTCTGCAACTATTATCATTGTTTTTATCTTTGTTTTAAGGGGAGACAGGACCTCGATCACGTGATCTTTCTTGGTCACGTAATCGCTTTAATAATGGCAGACGTCAAATATGTACGGGGAAAACTGGCAAAGAAGGGAAAGGCCAAAAAATCAGAACGGATGCGACATATCAATTCTTTTAACGGTCTCCACGTCCCACAGTGGGATCCGAACCCGCGACGTAAGGATTGACTCCCCACTTCGCTACGTACCCTAGTCGAGCAGTTGTTCCAACCACTGCGCGACGCAGGCGACTTTTTCGTCAAAGTAGTTGACGTTCAAAGTTTAGAACAGCATTCATCGTAAAGTTTGGTTTCCCGCGTTCTTCAATTTGAGAGGTTCCAGACAGCTGCAGGTGCTTCGACATGTGAACCATTTATTTTCTCGTTAATATCCGGTACTCTTTAAATAATCACTTTATAACGAAGAAGCACCGATTAATATTTTTCACGGATTAATTCCATCAGGTACCCATTTAACATGAATGAACTACTATATGATATTTATCAGAAACTCATGATCAGTGTAGATTGATTTATAAATAGAACAATTTAAGCAAACTTCTACATGTATCTAATCAATTTCTTTCTTATAACAAGTGTTCTTATTTTATTAAAATTGTATTCCCTTGAAGTTGTCGTTTTACTAAATAAACTCTCATTTCCTCTTAACCATCCATGAAAAATTTCTAGATCCACGCTTAAGTTGTCATTTTGTAAACGAGGGTTTACTTTTTGTCGAGAATTTGTGAAAAGACAAACCCGCTTCTGCTTGAATTTTATTGAATTGCCGCCACAACATGTCGAGCTTACTTTGATTGTATGCACTAAAGAAAATATGGTTTAAAATTTATTGTGCCTTAAAAAAAATAAATGTTTTCAAAAAGTTTTGAAACTAGCTTCAAAATTAGTTGAGTTTATGACTTTGAAAGATCAGTAAAGAATATGGGATTTAGGGGTACCATTCTGGAAATATGACGTCATAATTTTGATGCATTCTTTCAAATAGAAAAAGCGTCAAAATTAGTGTAATTTTTCTTCAGAAATCAGTGTGCACAGCCGTTGCCGACCTTAATTTTAGGATACACTGTATGTTTTGCAAAATTCAATGCACACAAGTAGACTTAATAGGATTACACTGAATTTGTGCAAAATTCAAGGGATTCAAGAATGGTAAGGCTTGTACTAAAAAAGATAAATTCAAAATTAAACAAAAAATGAAAGTTAACTGCATTTCATATATCGCGGGTTTCATTTATCGCGGTACATCGCAAAAAATTGGATACATGGCCTATACTCTTTTTGTTGAATGTCAATATAAATGCTGTCTGAATGTTAACATTTTTGATGATTAAAAAGTATGGAACATCTGTTTGATAAAAACATATTCAAATAAAACATAATTTAACAGATTCAAAATCCTGTTTTTATTATATTTAGACCATTAAATTTATAACCTAGTAAAAATTATAATAAAGTTCATCATTTCAAAGTCTTTAGTTTGTACAATTGTTTATTTTTCATGTAGAATTACATCGGAAATTCAAAAACAAGAGGCCCATGGGCCTTATAGGTCACCTGAGCATTATGCAACAACTTTCCAGTGATTTAATTTGATTCATGTTTTAAGCCAGATGCTATGGCATTCACAATTTTGAAAGAGGCACCATTGATCATCATAACAATACATTTAGCAGTTGCTTAGTTTGTTTACTTAATACCCATAGGCAGGGTGGGGGAACAAAAAATGCATTTCAAGTAATCAGTAATATTCAGCAATAATCAATAATGCCCCTATCACACATGAACCCCTGACCCTTAGGCTAGATCCACACATTGCACAATTTTTGAAAAGGCACCCTTGCTTTTCAAAAATATTTGATTAATATCAAGGAGCAGATCTCAAACAATTCATCCAGTTTCAGTATATAAGTACACCCCCCCCCCCCCTATGGTACCCCTGACCCTGGGGCCTTGAAATTCACAATTCTGGAAGATTAGGGTCCTTGCTCATCATAACTACATAGGTAGTTCATCTGCTTAATACCCAAGAGCAGAGAAGAAAATTTTCAAAGATTTAATGTATTTTCACTATATAATCAATAGAGCCCCGCCCTATCACTAGAACCCCTGACGTCGACCCTAGGGCAATAAAATCAAAATTTTGGAAGAGGTATTCTTGCTCATCATAACTATGTACTTAGTTTAATTAATTCCTAGGAGCAGAAAAGAAATTTTTTCAAAGAATTCATGTATTTTCATTATATAATCAATAGAGCCCCGCCCTAACACCAGAACCCGACCCTGGAGCCATAAATTTCACAATTTTGGTAGAGGCACTCTTGCACATCATAACTATGCACTTAGTTAGTTTATTTAATACCCAGGAGCAGAGAAGAAGATTTTCAAAGAATTCATGTATTTTCACTATACAATCTATAGAGCCCCACCCGAACACCAGAACCCCTGACCCTGGGGCCATAAAATTCACAAGTTTGGTAGAGGTACTCTTGCTCATCATAAGTAGGCACTTGGTTAGTTTATTTAATACCCAGGAGCAGAGAACATTTTCATAAAATTCATGTATTTTCACTATATAATCAATAGAGCCCCGCCCTAACACCAGAACCCCTGACCCTAGGGCCATAAAATTCACAATTTTCGTAGAGGCACTCTTGCTCATCATAACTAAGCACTTAGTTAGTTTATTTAATACCCAGGAGCAGAGAAGAAGATTTTCAAAGAATTCATGAATTTTCAACTCTTGCTTATCATAACTATGCACTTAGTTAGTTTATTCAATACCCAGGAGCAGAGAAGAAGATTTTCAAAGAAATAATGCATTTTCACTATATACTTAATTAGCCCCGCCCTAGCAATAGAACCCCTGACCCCAGGGCCATGAATTTCATAATTTTGGTAAAGGACTCAATGCTGATTACAATCATGCAAACAGTTTGACTGCTTGATGTCCAGGAGTAGAGAGGAAGGTTTTTAAAGATTGCATTAATTTTAGTGGTTTTTGCCCCACCCCACAGGCCCCAGGGGGGCAGGGACCATGAAATTCACAATTTTTGTTCCCCTTCACCCATAAATGCTTTGTGCTAAATTTGGTTGAATTGGTTCATTGGTTGCAGAGAAGAAGCTGAAAATGTTTGT
>NW_026921953.1:0-10307 GCF_032062105.1 Saccostrea cuccullata | reverse complement strand
CCCCTTTTCGAATTTTGGGGACCCCATAACACAAAAATGTACCATAGGTGGAAAAATACTAACGATGACTTTTTTGTAGATATAACTTTGAGGAATAAACTCCTTAATTTTGAACGAAATTGCATGTAAAATAAGGAAAGTATTAGGGATTAAGGAAATTTTAGTTTCTGGCTGATAAATACCGGAAGTGACGTTTACGGAAGTACAAAACCTTACTTACGCGAGACTTTCCGATAAGCTGTCTAATGGTAATGTTAAAAATTACATATCTCTAATGATGTTCTTTAAATCCTTGACATAAAAGTGTTAGGTATAATAATAATAAAACAACACGAAAACAATAGGGCTTTTCGCCTGAAAGCGAAAAGCCCTAATAATAATAATAACTAGAAACTCTTGTTGCTACAGCAACAAATACGGTCTTCCGTTCTTCTCTATTGATCTGTATGAAGGATGTTTTTCTATGTAAAGAAAAAGACATACATGTAATAATCATTAAATAAATAGAGGAAATGCAAAAAAAAAAAAA
The DNA here is from genome assembly GCF_032062105.1 of Saccostrea cuccullata. Classification (NCBI taxonomy): domain Eukaryota; kingdom Metazoa; phylum Mollusca; class Bivalvia; order Ostreida; family Ostreidae; genus Saccostrea; species Saccostrea cuccullata. The sequence goes on along the minus strand of NW_026921953.1, from coordinate 9,778 downwards.
AAAAATTCCTCCAGCTGGACTCGAACATATAACCCTCTGATTTCAAGTCAGACACGCTAACCATTGAGCCATCAAGTTCTACACGAGAAAAGGTATTTTGTAACATTATTATTCTAAAGAGGAAGGAAATAGTTTCGTAGTAAAGTCCCGGTCAAATTTCTTAAATAATTGAGATATTCTCTGTTTGAGGTGATATTTGATGTAGAAAAATGATTGGAATAATTATAGGACACGTTTGCAGTAAATCAAAGTGCTTGCTGAAACATATAGGTATTACTATGACACTTAGCATATGCAGAGCTGTAAATGCGAAACTAATACACGTGGTCAGTTGCAGAGGAAAATCAGCTGAAAAGCCGTAGGCCTTAGAAGAATGTGTGTTTCTCAGAGGCAAGGTACTAAATGACCCCATTTCAATTGGTGAATTTTCTTTAAGGCATAGATTGAGTTACAGAATACTGGGTGTGTTATCCTGCTAGGAAAAACAAACCAAAATCTGCAGTCCGGGGTGCATTTTTGATACATGTGCACTCTAATAGGCAGATTACATGTAATTTGTTGACATAATTTGTGAGTCATGGGCATTTTCTCAACTCCACATCGTCGAAAGCGAGATAACTGTAATTTATCTAACCTATATAAATTGCGTGGAAATTGATTTGATAGGAAAAAATCGCCATTTCCTAGATTCATTCAATTAATATTCAATGTAAATAAAATTGAAATAAACTCTACATACAAATGAGATCAAGAATACTTGGTATTAATATTTTGTATTTGAGCAGGAAAATCGAATGTTATTGACAAAAAGTGAAGAAATACCCAATTTAAGTTTTAATTAATTTTCATGCTCATCAGCACCTAGATTTCAGACAGAAAAAAATGTAGTTGTTGCCGATACTCATTAGAATTTCATTATATACTTCAGAGACTCACTATTACACACTCAGGACACTTTCTTTGATGTATCTTCTACTGCAATCCTTAAATTTCATGTCGATCTGTGGCGTCGGTTAAACAGTAGAAAATTTTTCTATGTTCCTATTGATTTAAAAAAAAAAAAAAAAAAAAGGGGGGGGGGGATATAGGCATTAACAAAGTAAAATGTAAACACCTCCACGGACTCAAGCTTATTGTGACCTTTGGGTCAAGGGGGTCAAAGGTCAAGGTCATTTATCAGGCCAAAGGTCAAGGTCATCCAAAAACCTTTTAAACTCGTCTTTAATACTTGAAGCTGTATCAAGCTAAATATAATAAAGAAAAAAATAGCTCTTGGGTAAGGGTCAAGGTCAAAGGTAAATAAACATTAAACTAAGGTCAAGGTCATGTGGCATATAAAAGCAATTTAAATACTTTTCCAATGACCTTGACCTTTTGACCTTCATGTAGTTTTATTTCTTAAATTTGGAAGTTTTCGTTGTTTTTATTATTTTTTTTTAATTTTTGGTGGAGCTGACATATCTAAAAACTACAATTAGATGCAAAAGTAACAAAAATAAATTGGAAAGAAAAAAGTTTGAATTTTCGATTTTTCAAATCACACCCTGTGACGAGCGGAAGTGACGGCGGAGACATTAATCCCTATATCTGTTGTTCACTCTTCAAGGTTTATTATTCATATAAGATTAGTGTCTTGATGTTTTACCATAACCAAGATCTGGCATGTTAACTACTCAGTTTGAGGACAGGAAATCATGAACCGGAAGTCAATTTTTAACAGATATTTGTAGTTACTCTAGACATTTCCGAATATCATGTTCTAAAATCATTTAAAATATCTTTCTCTAAAAGATATTAATAGGATAGTATGATACTCAATATATGCAGTTTTTCTCTCATAACCGGAAGTTGCCGTTTTTGTTTCTGGGGGGACGGACATATTCAGAAAACCAATAAGATGCAATAATGTGATGCCAAAATTTTCCCAAAAAGAAAAGTTGAAATTTCTGCTTTCTTTGACCACTTCCTGTACACCGGAAATGACGGCGAACGATTTTAAACCCCTTTGATTTCCCTTACTTATCAAGATCTATTACTCATACAAGTTTCTCTCCATCTCTTACCGTTTCCGAGATCTCTTTGTGATAACTTCTCATATTGAGGACAGAAAATCACGCGACCGGAAGTAAATTTTTAAAAAAGATATTTACGTTACTGAAGACATTAGCAGTCTATATAACATATATAAAAACCATTACAAATACTTTATGTATAAAAAATATTTATGGACAGAAAAATACTGAAAATATGCAGTTCTTTTTTTATAACCGGAAGTTGTCGTTTTTGTTTCCGGTGGACGAAAATTTTCGAAACTACACATAAGATGCTATAATGTGATGCAAAAAAAGTTTCATAAAGAAAAGTTGAAATTTTTGATTTCTTTGATCACTTCCTATGACGACTGGAAGTGACGGCGGACGATCTTAACCCAAATGGATTTGCCTACTTATCAAGATCTATTACTCATATAGTTTGGTGTCTTTCATCTCTTACCATTTCTGATGACTAGGACAAAACTTTTTTGAAAAAAGCGGAAATCGGACATATCTGACGACCGGAAGTGAATTTTGAAAAACTGAAAACTGCATTTGAAAGATATTTTTACTCTCTATCATCCTTGAAATTCTCATACAGACATATTTCAAAACTACAAATAAGATCATAATGTGAGAAATCGTTTCATAAAAGAAAAGTTGAAATTTTCCATTTCTTTGATCACTTCCTGTGACGACCGGAAGTGACGACGGGCAAAAAGAAACATCAAGATCACTATATATAAGTTTGGTGCCTCTCCGTTTCTGAGAACGGACAAAACTTTTTTCGAAAAAACCGGAATGTCTTACGACCGGAAGTGAATTTTGAAAAACTGAAACTGCATTTGAAGAATAACTCTCTAATCTCTGAAGGTCTTCCGTCCAGTCATCTCTGAGAAATCGTCAAAAACAAAAGGGGAAAAAAAAATAATAATAATAATAATAATAAAAAAGAAACAGTAGAATAATAATAATAACTAGTGCTAATTGTAACGGGGACCGTTACAGATGTACCCAAACGCTCCCCAACTCCTTTTTGGTGCCATATTCCCTGTAAGCTTCATTAAATAAGACAAACTCTGTGCATTTTGACTTTAACAACGTTTTCTCAGAAGGATACCAATTATATTCAAATTTTAGCATTGCACCCGTGCGCATGTGAATGCATGTCCGTTATGATCATATCATCTTGTCTACACTATCTACATATTTTAATATACAATATATCAAAACATTCAGTCCAAAAGTATGAAAAATCACTCTTTCAAATGTATTTTTCATTTCACTCGTTCCAAATGCACGCACGTGCGTGCACGTGCATGATGACCATGCCTTCTTGTAGGAGTCCCTTACATCTATCTATATTCAAAATCCCATCCTGTTTGGTTGAAAAACAAGGGAGTTATAGCCATTTCAAGTTTAAGCCAATCAGATTGCAGCACACATGCATGCGCGTGATTTCATGATTTTTTTTCTATATCATATTGTAGGATATCCTACTGCATGACTATGTTTTATATTTCAAAGCATTTCGTCAAAAAACAAAGTAGATATAGCCATTTAAAGTTTCAGCATCAGATTGCAGCACGCGGGCATGCGCATGCTTTCATGAAAATCTTATATATCATGCCGTAGATCTTCATAATGTAGGTCAATAATCAAAATTTCAAAGGATTATGACAAGAAACAAGAAAGATATTGAGACTTTAGTTTCAGCCAATCAGAGCGAAGCACACGTGCATGCGCGTGCGATCTTGCTATTTTGACCATGTCATCTTGTGCATACTACTAATATATACTTATAAAATGAGTTTCAAAGCATTTCATCAATAATTTTAATAGTTACGTCTGTATCAATTATATTGGACATTTCTCGTGTTGCACGTGCGAGCTCGTGCAAGCACATGTGCATGCACATGCTTTCATGAAAAATCTGATATTACAGACTGTAGATCTCCCTAATGTATGACTATGTTCAAAATTTCAAATGATTTTATCAATAAACAAAAAAGATATTGAGACTTTAGTTTCAGCCAATCAGAGCGAAGCACATGTGCATGCGCGTGCGATCTTGCTATTTTGACCATGTCAGCTTGTGCATACTACAAATATATCTTTACATTATAAGTTTCAAAACATTTCGTCAAAAAAAGAGAAGTTACGGTTATATCCATTATATATTGGTCATTTTAAGTTTTGCACGTGCGCGCTCTTGCAAGCACGTGCGCGCAAAATGACCTTGATTCCGCAAATCTACATAACATGCCTACTTACCCTAAAAAGGTTTCACCTAAGTCAAATGTGTAGTTTACAAAATCACTCGCGGACAAAATTTTCCCAGGAAGAAAAATAAGAATAAGAATAATAACTAGAAAGAAAATCGTTGCGAGAAAAGAGGTTTCCGTCCAATTCTGGAAAAAAAAACCACAAAATCGAGTTGAAAAGTGATATAACTTTTTATGGAAACAAAGGGGATTGAACCCGGGTCGCCAGCGCAAAAATCCAAAGCGCTGACTATTACGCTATTGAGACCACAGCTTTAAATATATATTTATATACTTTGCAACAGTACATCTGTCTTAGAATAATGAAAGGCGGGTCACTATTCATAATTTCGCGTCAAATGAATCGAAGAAATTTCGGGCCTTTTTCTTTGGAATGTTCCATTAAATAGGTGTGATAGTTTCAATGGAAATAAAAAAAGAATGTTCGTATAGCTTTAAAATTTATTGTTAAGAAAGTATATTTAACGCTTTTACACATTCTATATCGTACAAAAAAATAATAACTAGCACTAAATCAATGAAACTGCTATAATTTTGAACTGATTTTTATTTTGCTGTTTATCCCTAAAATGAAAAATCCCCATTACCGGGACTTAAACTTTCAGTACAGCTTGAATTGCTTCGCCAAAAAGGGTGCCCCATGACGGTCAAAAAATAAACCATTTAGTTTAATAACTTGAATGAGATCATTGAGACAAGAATGATGAAAAAACTCCATTAAATTATCTTTTTAATATGGTTTTCTTTTTTCTGTCTTTTGTATTTGTTTAATTCAAGTGTGCATTAGGAAAACGGTGGTTACGTTTAATACTTACTATATATGTTTCTTAAAAATATTACTTATAACTATGGTTTAAAATTGTTTTTCCGCAAAATGTAAAAGATACTAGGTATCGTATTTCATTTGCACATTTAGTCTTTTCTTTTTCTACTTTAGAACGAGCCAAAACCAATTATAGAAGACGTTTGAGACCACCATGGATTAAAAAAAGTTTTACAATTTGCAACGTTACAACGACGTGACAATCCTAGTATTCCTTTACACTTCTTTTATCCTTATTTTTCTTTGTTCAAGCAAACGCTCTGCCGCCTCCGTAAACCCCTATTGCGAAATGTCGGAGTTGACAAGCAGCCGCCATTTTGGACCCACTTCAGATTTTTGAATCTTAATTTTAGAGTTTGGATTTATCAATATTCAAACAAATTATATAGTAAGCATTATAAGAAGGGTTCTATTAAAATTCTAAAAATCAATAAAAAATATTGAAAAACAAAAGAGTTAAAAATACGGACTTTTAATTTCGCTTCCGGAGCAACCGGAAAACCAGACACACGAAAAGGTGATTCGTCACATCTAAAAGTCATCATCTATAATCTCTTACAAGTCTCCAGATAATATCTTAAACCATTTTCAAAAAGGGGGGCAAAATTGCATTTTAAAATCAAAAAATTAATAAATTTAACCAAAAGGGGAGTATTCCAAATTTTCCTTCCTCCCCAACTTCATATAATGACGCATAATTCCTGAAATTTTCACAGAAAACTACTGAATAGTTTTCAGAAATGGTGCACAAAAATTTTGGGAAAAAAAAATAATAATAATAATAAGAAACAGTAGAATCACTAGAAGGTCTTCCGTGAAGACGGAAGACCTTAATAATAAGAAACAGAGTAAAAACAATATGTTCCCCAACTTCGTTTGGGGAACATAATAATAAGAAACAGAGTAAACAACATGTTCCCCAACTTCGTTTGGGGAACATAATTATGGCTAGAACTCCTGTGGTGCAGAGATAGGGACTGAGCCCATAGATATAAGTAATGATATTTACATGCATTTAAGGGTGGTGCCATGTTGGGGTTATAGGTCAAAGGGGCAGACCTACGGACAAAGCGTAGGTGGTTAGTGATGGTGGGTTAGCCAATGAAAAGCATTTTTATATCCGGGCCATTGATACCCACTAGCACAAAATACCTTGTTTTGGTCAGAAAAGAGCATTCTCTCTCATTCCCATTGCCGTTTTTTTCCCCATTCCCGTTCTTTTTCTCAAATTATCAATTCTCTCTTAGCATTCTTTTTTTTTTTAATTTTGTTGGACTTTTGCTTATTTATTTATTGGGAGTTCGGTCTTCAGTTCTTGGTATTTTGGTAGACCCTTTGAACATTTATATCAACAGTGTATTGGTTTATATGGGGTCAAATTTCAAATTTCAAAACACTTACTAAAAATCAAAACGGTCACGGAGAAATTGTAAACTTGGATTCATTTAATAAACTTTGAAAACAAAGACAGTTTTTCTTCAGGTCAAATAAACTTGATAACCTTTATAAGAATTAATGTAAATTTATGAAAACATTCTGAAATATTCAGTTTTGATTGATTGATTGATTATGTTTGTTTAAGTCCCTCCCCATTCAAATTTGAAACGTTGGCTTTACGGGAAAAAAAATAAATTTTTAACTTTCTACGTTAAAGGTTTACAACTACAGGGTCATATCGATTTTAGACTATTAAAACTAAAAGCTTAATTTGTCTTGAGCATAACCTTAAGACATTTACATTACATGGTATGAAATAGAACCTTGTTGTACTTATTATTCACAAGGGCTTGTATTCTATATCCGCGAAAGGTATTAAACTGAAGGGAAAAAGTTAACCATTGTTTATTATCCTACATTTAAGAAAGCCATGATATACTGTCAGACAAGGCTATCTGTAGAAAAAGGTTATTGCCCTCTACACCGACTAAAACTAGTTCCACTCAAACTTTTTATTCCTTCTTTGTTTTATTCCTCAATAAATTTGTTAAAATTTTCTGGAAAAAATGTTCTCCCATATCGATTTGACCCTGAATCCTGAATCAGTAGAGGGCAAGCACACATTATTCTAAAGATGGCCCACTATATTTTTTTTCCCCCGCCCCCAAAATATTTGGGATAAGCGTTACTACAGATACTAAATCGGTACATCATATAACCTTACCTAATTAACTTAAACTCCTCTAAAAAGAAAAAAAATTGCTTATTTATTCATCCGTGTATTGATATTGAAAATTTGAATAATTAAATAGAAAAAAAAAAAACAACAGACCACATTACCTCCTACGGTGCGGTGGATGGAAAACGTTATGTAAACTTTTACACATTTAATTCGTGTCGAATTTATGGTCCCAACAAGCTAAAAAAAGTTCAATAAATCCTACTCACGTTCTCGACAATCTCTTAATGTACAAACGATCCTTAAGTCTGGGAGACAGGAACACATGTAACATTCACCACAGGCAGAATAATTCTCTCCAGCTTTGATTTTTCTGCCATCATCTAGAAAGCATACTAAAACGAGAGGAAGTTACGAATATGTTTGATGTGGAATTTACATCAGGATTAAATGGAGGGTTTATGTGGTGACATATTTCTGCCCCCTACATGCAAGATAAATTATGTCAAAAGGTAAGAAAGTTATGTCAACATGCAAGAAAATTATGTCAACATGCAATGTAATGTTGACATGCAATTTACAAATCTTTTTTTTAAATTTTAATATGTGTAAAATCAATCTCTTTAGCATGACATTATAGATTCAATATGAAACATAAATATGACAAGATATGGACATGGTTTACTAATGTTAAGATACATCTTACGTATGCTAAGATGCGAGATACATGTAATTATGTAGACATGCAACTTCTTTATGAGAATAGGCAAGTAAATAAAGTTTACATGCAAAATACTCATGTTATCATGCGAGATAATATGTTGACATGAAAGATATTTATATTCATTATGGAGAAATGCAAGATATTTATGTTCACATGCAAGATAATTATTATAATGTGCTACTTATCTATGATAACATGCGACTTACTCGTATTTATATCATTTTTAAAAACAAGATTTGTTGTCATCATGTAAGAAAATAAGTTGCATATCTACCTACATATCTTGTATGAAACTCATCATATTGCATGTTGGCATAAATAAGTAACAGGTCTTCATGATTATCTTGCATCTACAATGTCAGATACAGTAATTTAAATTTTACCCATTTGTATGCGCCCGGATCGATATATAGATACTGGCTGTATATTGTTTTTGTTCTGTTTTTTTTATCTGTCTACTGTCAACTTTAACCATCCAAATAACTTTTGAACAATTAAAGATAGAGATATCTGGGATGCATAATCCACTAATTAAGCTCTTTTAAATAACACCAAGGTCAATGACTTTGTGACCTTAACTGTGACCTATATGCTAAAAATAAAATAACCCTCGCCATAACCTTTGAACCATAGGAAATGGAGACTTCATGTTTGGTATGCCTACTTAACTCATTAGCTCTTTCAAATTACATAAAGTTCAATGACCTTGTGACCTTGACTATGACCTATATGCTAAAGATCGCCGCTTTTTCAACTTTTTTGCGAGCGGGCGCGTAGTGTTTCACAAACACGTATTAAATTTTATTTTCTTTTAAGATTGGGCATCTGCGTGTTACATGTAATATAATTAGTTTGCATATCGAATGTCTACATTATGTTGCATGTTAACATGTAGGGGGGAAAATTATGCCACTCAAGTTTGAAGACACTGGAAGCCAAAATGATTAATAATTTTGGAAAAAAAAGCGTTGGCAGATTTATTTGAATGTATTCCCTTAGTATTCTTTTCTTACACATGTATAACAAAATTTTAAATAAATTCAGTAAAGAAAAAGACGGTTTGATTTATAAATTTTGTCAAGTAGAGAAAAGTATTACAATTGAAGAATTGTTTAACTTTTTTTGAAAATAAACTAGAAATACTGTGAGCAATGAGCTCACTAAATGATACCCCAGCCTCCCATATGAATATGATGGCCGTGTCCATGATTTGCTATGGGAAACCCCAAATATGGGTATGATTCAAAAGTAAAATAGACGGTGCACAATGACATAATGTAACTATGACTTTAGGAAAATCTCATCAAATGCAATTCACTGGTATGATAGGAATTGCAGATAAGATATTGGTAGTCGAATTGTTACAGACGGACGTACAGACAAATCTATATTATAACCATATGAGAGGCGGTGGTATCATTTAGTGAGCTCATTGTTCACATTACCTCCAGTTAAATCTCAATATCTTTAAATCAAAGGAAGTTTTCCCATTCAAAATTTAAGTGTCTTTCAATTCAACATTGAATTATAACTGCTGGTGAGATAGAAAGAGGGATAAATGTGTGATACCTTCCGGATAGACACCTCGATCATACTTGGCTAAAGCCGGAAAAGAAATCACCAAGATAGAATCATACTGTTCTAAAACCTTGGGTTTTGGGTCAATTAATTTGAAATATAATTAAAAACTTTTAAACTCATTGATATTTTTGTCAATTACTTAAAATTACAATTACATTAATTTTTTGGTCAGACCTATTGCTATCCGTTTGTCCCGTGTGCGTTAACATTTAAACA
>NW_026921952.1:0-10219 GCF_032062105.1 Saccostrea cuccullata | reverse complement strand
TTGAACTTAAAATCTTTTCGATAAATCTTGAAACTCAAAATCACACGGCGGAAAAATAATAAAAAATAAGAAAAAAAAAACAGAAGAAAATCAATAGGTCTTTCCACAGAAAGGTGGAAAGACCTAATAAGGAAAAGAAGAAACAGAAGGAAATCAATAGGTCTTTCTACAGAAAGGTGGAAAGACCTAATAAAAAATAATAAAAAGGAAAAAAAGAAACAGAAGGAAATCAATAGGTCTTTCCACAGAAAGGTGGAAAGACCTAATTAATAATATACTTGTCAAAATTTCTAAGTCCCCACTTTTATTTTTTCAAAAATTTCAAAACCTTAACTTCAATGTACTAGTTGCTTACAGTTTTGCCTTTAATTTGCAATATACTTATCTGTCAAGACCAAAAAATGTAATCGAATGTGTAATTACTCGACCGTGACTGTTTTTGTTAAAAAGCATGAAGTTCGGGTTCCATAAGTTTTTCGGGTGTATTCTTCATATTTGTTTTACTTCCATCTTTAATTGATAAAGAAAAACAGAAAAAAAAGTTTGATTAAAATGCGGTGTATGTCCACACAACAATGTTAAAGTGAATTGAAATGGCCCAACCTGGTCGTAGTTAACGAGATTTCTGTTTCCTTTCACTGTATGATTTTATTTCACTTAAAACCTTTTTATTACCGCCCGAAAATCCTACAAAGCATACCTAAATTCCTTCTTATCATTAGAAATCGCTAGATTTCAACAAACACAACAAAATCGTCCTCTAGTTTACCGGGAAAAGATCTATGGAACCGGAACCGGTAGTGCCCTCCCCTCAATGTCGACTGGGGTACACATGTCATAAGACATTATGCAACTTTTGCTAGCAAGGCACATGCACTTTCGGTTAGCCCCCTTGTCATCCTAATCTCAACCCTAACAAACAAGCATGGAAGAAGATAAAACGCAGTTTAATTGAGACAGCTTTTCCAGCAGTAGAATCTAGCGGAACTAGCGGACGACTTAGTCTCCAGATGGAAAAACATTCAATAAAAGATTTTTTTCTTAAATAGTGTTAACTCTTTGAGGAACGGTTGTCTTGCTGTGAATTCGTTAGAATGGAAGATAATGCAGTATCTAAGGTTAGGGATTTTCAATTTTAGGGTCCCTTAACATTTCTGATTATTGTGTTAAAGTTCTTCAATAAAATAAATTAAGTGAGAAAAATTTGTATTGATGCTTTTTTTTAATCTTGTATACTTATTGAATTATACTGTTAAAATAATTCAATATAAAAGCGGTGTAAAGCAAAAACTTGTCTGAGGACTAAGAAATTTTTACTAGTATAGATCCTTGTATATCTTTCAGAAGTAGAGTGTTCGCTTCTTATTAATACCTTATACGTCTTTCATCTTGCATGTATATCGGTTCTAACTAACATAATGTTGTATGGAATGTCTGTTGGTGTCTATCTACAAGGCAGTTGTACATATAATGTGTTTTATGATTGTAAACATCATAATACAGCTGTATAGTCTGTTTGTGTCGTAATTTTATGAAACGTTATCCTAGAAGACGCCCAGTAAATGACAATAAGAGGAAATGCGAATCAACGAGAAAGACACAGTGTTTGCTTACCTTACAATGGTAGAAAATTGTTCTAGACTTGTTCAAATATACATAAAATTATACAATAGGGATCCAAATCAACAAAAGTAGAACATTTTCTTTAAAAATCTTCAAAATCTACGACTAGTTATAAAACATCTAGTCTTCCTTAGTCAGTTTAGTTTGTTTCAGTTCTGAACAAATCTGGCCTCCAAGATACTGAACTAAGTTTTTGAGGGTTTTTCCTTACCAATTTCCTTAGGTGAGCGATGGGTATCAGTTTGTAAATTTGAAAACAAAGGTTTATTCGGAAAATTAGTAACATCCCTCCTGCAAGCACATTTTAGCATTTTTAATTTGTAAAAAGAAGATGGGTGAACAAGGCGGGCAGAATGCCTATAGCGTCGTATATTAAGAAATCATTTTCAATATGTGAATTGAGTATTTAAATTAACTTCTCATTATTAAAATTTATGAAATTATAAAAAAAAATTCTGAGAGAAAATAAATCTCGTTAAAAAATTTAATTTTACAAAAATATAAGATGATATTCGTGGGATTCGAACCCTAGCAATAAAATACCGACGTATCATACTGCTTTGAGACGAACACGCTAACCACTATGCTACATGCTCATGAAAATTTCAGACATATTAAATCATGTTTGTGATATGACCCTTGACTAAATAGACTTTTTTGGAAAGATGCGAATGTTTTGTCATAAAAGTGTACTTTTAAGGTATAGTGGGTCTTCGCTCCATGTTTTTATGAACCACAAAATGTATATTTTATTGCAAGCTTTTATGATTATCTTTCAAAAAAATGGAGGGAAGACCCACTTATATTGAAAAGCTCTGTTAAAGTATGATAAAATGATCGATTTTGTTCTTTTTAGTGTGTGTATGCTTTTTCGTGCGTAGGCAAATAATTTCAGTCTTGGTGACATTTTTGTAAATTGTAGAGATTTTACATTAAGTATACTTTAATATTAGATAAAATATCAAATACAATTTGGATATTAATTGACATTAAATCTTTCACTTCTTATCTGTCGCACTATATAGGCACTTCGTTCGCCTTATCCACCCACCTTCTTTCTCATCAGCATGTTTTTTTGTCAAACTTAACAATTTAGTTTTCACATTTTGTTCAGTGATGAATGCACCGTATGAATATCTAATAAAATATGTAAAGAAAGGCTGGTTACACTTTTTATCTTTTTTTAGCACCATTTTATTTATTTTACAAAATAAACGATGTATCTTTTTTATGAATTGTTGATGTTTTTAAAGCAATGGTATGTCCAGGCGGCGCAACCTCGAAGATAACGTTTTTCTACCTAAGTGTAACTGAGAAAAAAAACTTTTTTTATATGAGTATTTGTCATCCAAAAATGCCTTTAATTCACTCATGCGGTATTACAATATTATAGGTATTCCGTAAAATTTGCAATTTCAGTCCATTCTGTAAGTTCTATGAAATTTCATAGTAAAATTTATATGAAATGTCCAAACAATTTATGAGTTGTGGTGGCGTCAGAAAGGGGGTTTGTTTTCTTTTCTATCATGCATGCTATAAAGTATCACCCACTTGAAAAAAAAATGGTATAGGGTACAGATATAGACCTAGGAAATATTTAAATTGCCATTGAAAAGTGAAATGCATTCAAAGTACTGTACTTGTTTTTAAATACCGAAAAAGATTAGAGAGAAAAGAAACATAAAAGTTTATGTCGATTTGTAGTAAGGGTGTTCAACGTTTGTCACGTAGAAAAGTGACGTTGATCACGTGTGATACATGTAGATGTGGAACACCGACAAGCAAATAAATGTATGCTGTTATAATTTAGTTAGAATCTTTTACCATGTATAGATCTATTTATAATATCATATGCATTGAAATCAGCTATTCATGACATTTAAAAATTATAAACAAGACGAGTTTGAATCTTTACTCAAAGCCATATATGGCGTAACTGATCAACTCCAAGGAATCTCATCAAGATAACAAAGATTAATGAAGGTTTACGACGTCTTGGCGTTTTTAATGCATATAGAAAAGTGACCTACACGAGGATACGTATTTATTCGTAAAAGTTCCCATTATTTGATTAAATGACCAATCAAATTGCATTTTGTTAATTGGTCTATTTTCTTTAAGTGCTAAAATTCGTTGTCAATTCAGATGTGCTCATGTCACGTTCTTTTGATGATAGATAATTGCTGACATAAGAATAATTGCATGGCGTTGGAAGCAAATTGAAGGGGGAGGGGGGCTATGTGTAAAAATTCTTTTATAGACAAAAAATCCTGACAAGCAAGAAAAAAAAGTCCATTGTCCTAACACGGAAATCCTATTTCCTTGGGAGGGAGGGGTTCAAACTTCAGTACCAAAAGTTTTTTTTTTCCAAAGTCCACCCATTTCCCCATTTTAAACCTACACTGCAAATGTAGAAAGGGGGTGGGGGAGGGGGGGGGGGCTAAACCCACGCAGCAATGTTCAATGTCTATAATAAGTCTATTTTTGGAGAAAAAAAAGTACACTAGGCTAAGCCCCCCACCCCCTGCTTCCGATATCCGGGGTGAGGTTCAGACTTCAGTACCAAAAGTTTTTTTTTCCAAAGTCCACAACTTTTTCCCATTTAAAATTTAAACCTAAACTGCAACGTGTCTGTAGAAAGGGGTAAGTGCATGGGGCTAAACCTAAGAAGCAATGTTCAATATGTCTATACTAAGTTTATCTTTGGGGGAAAAAATGTGCATTGGGCTTAGACCCCCCCCCCCCCCCCCCCCCTTCCGACGAGATTATAACTGAGTAGACAATTAACATTATAAAAAGTCTTCTGCAAGGCTTTCATCCCTAAACAAAGGACTATATTGGTTTTGAACAATACATGGACACTTACTTAATTTTTCACGTGAACAATAGGTGACCTGAATTTCAAAAGGATGAAAAGGTGCCAAATATTTCCAAAGTCAATTGTGAAATTCTAAAAATCCAACAAAAAAGAGAGTTAGTTAATGTACACATTTTTATAAAGACTTGTTGTGAAGTAAATTTTATCTCAGTTTTTATGATTTTTTCACCGAAACATGCAGAATTATTCAAATTTTCTTATCTTCAATGATAAACAAAAGGATACTTAAACCATTGCGAAAAAAAAAATATAAAATATTGTCAAGACAAAATTTTCAAACCTCAAATTACTATGATTTCTTAACAAATTGAAGTCATAAAATTTTTGTTTTGCACTTGACCTGTGATTTCACGCTAATGCGTAAAGATAAAACTATTTTGAAATAATGTGAAGAAACTACATCAAATTCTGCATTTTATGGTGTTTTAGACATTAAAAAGAAACAACAAATGACACTGCGATAATATTTTAGAAAATGCGATTTTCAATGAAATATATAGTGAAAAAATAAAATTATGACTCATTTATGGCCAAGTACTGTACATATTTCAGCTCTATCAAAAGCAGAAATTTTATTTATTAAAATTCACTTTTTAAAAACAATTTATGAATGTTAAATTACTATCTTTTTCTTTTGATTAATCAAAATAATAGAATTCTGTAAATCTTTATTCTAAATAATATTGGAAAACAAAGTTTTCCTCATGACAAACAAATATTATAGTGATTTCGAATAGATGAACCTAACCTTCCATATTTTTTTTTTAATTTTATAAAGTATTAATGGTACACGTACCTCTTACGTAACTTCATGAACATTCTTCTACATTGTAATAAATTCATTGACTTGTTTATACCTGTATTGTTTTCATATTATACAAAGGAAAAATATTTTCACACTCATCTGATCATACGGTTTTTACATACGTTACGTGTCAGACATGAATTCCGGAATTGATCATTCTCTCGAGATCGGCCCTTCAATTCTTATGCCTTTATCACTTCTTGTGCTTATGCAACCGCGATTTTTGAGTCTCCAGAGCGTTCTTCTAACCATTCTATGCCCAGTTCAAAGTTTTACAGGTAATTATAATTTAGGATTTTTATGTTGAAAGGGTGTTATATATTCTGGAGGAAACATCCCGTAAATAAAATCTTCAATAAAGAAGCAAAATTATATTTTAACTGTAGGCCCTAGCACTTTGTGTGGCTTCTTACACAGCTGTATTTTTTACATAATGGGCGTGCTTGATAAGTCAGGCTGGACCAATCGCCCAATTTGGATATAATAGTCCGTTTGGGATATAATATCCTAAATGGGCTATAAATTTACAGTGCAAAAATTGAAAAAAAAAATTATTTTGGCTATAAATATCATAAATCCGCATCATGACACTGAAAAAAGAAATAACTTTTGGTTGACAAGTTTCCCTGTATGCCCATTGTTTAGGATATTGATCCCTCGGAAGTTCGGTAACTTCTTGGGGATCCATCTAACAAACGGTAGGGTTCCAGAAAAAACTTGCTTACCAAAAGTTATTCCTTTTTAAGTGCCCTAATGCGGATTTCTGATTTTTATAGCCAAAATAAAAATTTTCAATTATTGCACTGTAAATTTATAGCCCATTTGGGATATTATATCCCAAACGGACTATTATATCCCATTTGCGCGATTGGTCCCAACCTGTTAGTAGCTTGAATTTTCGGAATTGGCGGAATTACAATCAAGTTAGCCGGAATTCAATTCCGGCGCAGTTCTATCAATCCCGTATTTAGAGGTGGTGTGAGAGGAATTAAAGATGGAGACTATACTGTGTACATTTGCTGAGAGTGCCGATTAAATCGTATGCAGTTTATTTCCTGTATTTGGACCCTGATACAGTCTTATGGACCATAGATTCCATTGTATACAACTGTCTGTACCTCTTGATGATTTAGAAGGAAGCTTTTACGATATTGCTTGTCATCAGCGATGGAAAGAAAGTGTTCCAAAAGAATGGTTTTCCTTTCAAAAAGAAATCAACCAGAAGAAAAATTCTAAGCGAATTATGAAAATCTCTGAAATAACATCAGAAGTTCTTGAGATTGCTTCTGATTCTCAGAAAAGATTAAATGAAACTTCAAAAGGAAAATTAGACATGCTACGATACTACCATGATGCCAGAAAAGTTCTGTATTTTGAAGAAACTGGTCTGAATGAAAATTTGGTTATTGATATCCAGTGGTTTATTGACGCCCTTAAACAAATCATCACAGTCAAACTTCATTTTGAGGGTATTCCAGGAAATGAGCAGGACTGGAACGATTATTATGAAAGTGGAAAATTGAGAAATATACTTCTTGAAAAGATATGGAAATACAAGGACGAAGAAATGTTTGAAATGCTAGAGAAAGAGAATAAAGATTACAAGTTGGGTTTCCGCTCTTTCAAGGACGATAAAAGATACCTAGGATACCATCAGGAATCACTTCTTAACTTCATGCAAAGACTTGGTTTACTGGGTGTTGGTGAGGAATCCCACTATGTTCCATGCATGAACCGGAAGGAGATGGAGCCAGCTGTCCCTGAACTTATTCGTCGATCGGAAAGTAAATCATCTGTTCTCGTTTATCAATTTACATTTCTACCCTTTTCTTCTTCTTTCGTCTTGTTGTCACTTGTATGCAAGAGAAAAATTGGATAGTGCTTAGAACGCTCAACACACCATGCCTCTACAAAGACGCCGCTTTGTTTTCAGTTGGGGGATACATTGTCGTTCTATCCGTCACAAATGAGTCTATCCAACTTCAAATAGTTCATCCTAAGTCAGGTAGCGTTTTGGAAAGGGATAAAACTCAACTGATTCAAGAAAAGGTAGAAAATAAATTAAATGATTTTGCAGGAAAATTTCACAGAAAGCTCTTGTTTACAAGAGGCTTCAGATGTATGATGGACGATAAAAAGTTAATTGCCATGGATATCAAAGATTATTTCCTTTCAGAGGAATACATTCAAAAAGATGATGAAGAAATGATTTGTCCTTTGCATTCGGTTATTGATCAGCATTTTATAAATACAAAAGAGCTGGAGAGATTTGGGAAAATATAGATGGACACAAAAATGCCGGTAGTAACAATAAAAGCATACCAACTACTAGTATGCCATTTCTTGTGCGGAATAAGTTCATTGTATATTGTAAATTTCAGGATAACACGTATATCTTTCCTATTCTTTCAATCACTTTTGGTCAAGTTGCTGTCAATTTTTTTTGTAGAACTACAATTTCAGAGATATTTTTTTTTAAGATCGTGCGAAATCATGTCATTTAAGAACTTCAAGTTTATTATATTGCAAATCAAAAGATAAATTGACAAAACCATACCGGCAAATTGTTAGATTCAACAAATTATAGATTCTTGTATATCTTTCAGAACCAAATGTTCACTTCTCAATACCTTATACGTCTTTTAACTTGCCTGTTTATTAGTTCTTACTGAAATATGTGTATGTAAAGTCTGTTGGTGTCCACTACGAGGCAGTTGCACATATAATGCGTGTTTTATGGTTGTAAACAACATAACACCGTCTGTTTGATAGAGTGCCGTAGTTTTTTGAAACTTTATCCCAGAAGACGCCAAATAAATGACAATACGAGGAATTGCAAATCAACGACAGTGTTTGCTTAACTTACAACGGAAGAAAACTGTTCTAGACTTGAAAAAATATACACGTCATATATCAGAGATCCAAGTCAACAAAAGTAGGAAATTTTCTTTGAAAATCTTCTAAATCTACGACTAGTTAGAAAATATGTTGTTTTCCTTATATAGTCAATTTAGTTTCACGTTTGATCAAATCTGGTTCACAGTGATACTAATAGTTACAATCCCTCCTGCAAGCACATTTGAGCATCAATAATTTGTAAAAATTAAAAATAAAAAATCCGTTACACAGTCTCTCTATAATAAATAATCCCTTTTACGTTCTTAGCACGTAGTTCGACTGTATAAAAAAATTTCATTAGACAATTTTATCTGACCAATGAAAAAGGATAAAATAAAGAATTCTTTATTTTCTAACTTTATTTTCTAACATAATTATCTAGTTTTGACATTTTGCATTGTTTTGTTCAGCTTATTAAAATACATCGGGAATTCGTCGTTGTTTAGAACTTTTTTGTCAACAAGCACCTCTTTTATGTTTACCTAATATAAATTAATATAAGAGCATGTCTACGAGAAAACCATGCAAGAGGTTATGGGAGCAAGGTTCTCTGATCAACTTCATGTTTTGTGTGTAAATTTCTTCTATAATATGAAATATTTTTCCACAAAATTTTTTTCAGCGTGGTCTCACTTAAGCGGTTAAATCGACACTGTTACTAAAAATAGAATTCTTGGTCCTTACGCAGGGTGAAAACAGGAATTTTATAGGATTTTATATTTAAAAATTCAGCATTTTACTTGATTATGATATAAAATATCCATATATGGTTGAAAGTAACAAGATACACTTGTTTCGGAAAATTTTTCATAATCACAAACTGTGCTCTCGTTTAAGTGCAAAAAGGTCACAAATCTGGCATATTTCCAGATTTTTGAAAACTGGTGAAAATATTCACTTTTCAAAAACCTATAACTCAGAAAGTGACGCTTAGAATCAACCCAATCTCATACAAATTATTAGACAACATGTTTGTCTACATTATATAAAAAATCTGTCTTTGGACTCTCAAATATTTTGCTGTACTTTTAACTTGAAGTTTGGACATTTTTTTGTGAATTTTCAAATTTTCTCATCCCTGAACTTCAGCAAGGAGTTATTTTGCTGATTTACATATTTTCAAAAATTTAAATTTTGCTGTTGAAAAATACCAGTATATTGTACATTTTTGTTTTCAATCAATAATTATTTCTTAGGGGGTTAAATGGGGTTAATTTGGGGGGGGGGGGTACTAGAACTGTATTATTCTATATTTTCTTTGAGCAGGGTGATATTCACATACTGCTTAGTACCTGTTTGTCAATCAGTAGACCAAGTGTGTTCTCTCTTATGAAAAACTTGCTTGATAGATAATAAACATAGTACACTGGTATCCACTAATAAGTAAATGGCCCCCTTTTAATCTGGAGTTCACAAGGTCAAAGGTCAAGGGTTATAATTCTGATATACCAGTATGTAGATTTTAATCATTCAAAATCGTGAGGACCCATTGTTTGACAGATATGAAATTTAGTACACTGGTTTCTTGAAAAGTAGAGGACCCCTTTAGATTTTGAGGTCACAATGTCAAAGGTCAAGGGTCAAACTGAACAAAAAGGAATATCAGAGCCATTTTCTTGACAGACATATTGTCATGGCAACAACCTCAAAATGAATGAACACAAAGTTTTAAAAATCAACAAATTAGAACATTAATTATTTTATAATCTTTAATTTCATTGCATATTAAAATTTGAATATTGCTCAATAACTAAGTATATTCAACAACAAAAAAATTACAATGCTTGACTGCTTCCTGATATTTTATATTCACTTCCAAAATTAAAATGACCTTGAAATTTTGTATGCTTGAAAAAAATCTACTTGCTTAAGTATACATCATGGTTCTAAATTAAGGTAAGATTTAAAAAAGAAAAAATCACAGTTTCCCCAAATCATATTATGAATTATATGCTTTACCTTTATACAGGAAATTAGTCTTTATAAAGTGTTATATTTGGAAAAAATAAAGCACT
>NW_026921951.1:0-10188 GCF_032062105.1 Saccostrea cuccullata | reverse complement strand
CGTAATAAAGAAAGCAGCAGACCCCAACACCAGCCTTATATTAGTAACTATGGCCCTATTTTTTAAATGAATAGATTTTTAGTATACTGTAAAAATACAGATTTTAAAGGAATCAAATTTCCATGGTTTGAGTAAAATATATGAGGGATTTGATTTTGTGGTTTAGGATTCGTTCAGTAGTTATATATTTTGAAAAATTGCATTTTGTGGTGAACATAATTCGCAGGTCTCTTCTTTTAAGCTTCTTTCTTTGTGAAAGTGTGCAAATATGAAATATGTATATACCTAGAATATTATCCGGTGCTGCACAAACGGAGTACATTCGGTTCTGCCATGTGTTGATCAGACAGTGATATAACAGATTATATTTGAAACATGGCAGAACTATATTTGAACAATTTTTTCTCCTTGCTTGTAGCTCCCAATCATACTTCGTACGAGGGCACCAGTCAACCTGTTCTATACTTGCTGCTAAACAGGATCCTGTACCCAATATCTATCACAAACAGAAAAAAAAAACATTTTAAATTGGAAGTTGCTTTTACTGAAAAAATTCAATATTTTGAAGGCATATACATGTATTAAATACATTTCACGAACGGAACAAACTTTTTTCCCTTTTTTGTGTGAATTGCAATTAAAATTGTTAAGTAAACACATCTATATATAAAATGACTCATGCCAATTGGCCAAAATTATAATCAATGCAATGTCTCCCTTAAAGTTCCTTCTATCTATTGATATGTTGAAAATGAAATAGTTACTTTGAGTCATTGACTCAAACAGACCCCGACGGGGTTTCACTAAATACTAAAACCAGCTAGACTGTTCTGATTAGGCTGTCCGTAAATTTAAAAAAAATGTTCAAACTGTTTTAATCTCTATGAACTATCTAGATATGACGTCATAATAGAATATGGCATCAAGTCACTGCATACTTTGGCTAACATGAAGGGGAAAGTGTCATAAATTTTCCAATTCCTTTCACATTGCATGTAGACTTTTTCGGGTGTTGCTGTTTAATTCACGGTTCGGGATTGTTTTTAAGCGCCATTGTGCTGTTATTATGTTGGACATTTGAAATTTACATATCTCTCTTCCTTTCACTTGTCCAATGTGCACATTTAAACAAAAGCGACTAATTGAATATGAAAAATTACCTTAAACTTTACGCACCCATAACCAGAGATAGAATCTATAAATTGTGGTAACATTCGACTGGCACTAGTGATTAAAAAGGATACTTTGGCACTGTGAAAACTTTGATTTACTATAATGAACACTTTGACACTTTGATACATGTATTCTATAGTGAAAATTATGACACTTCATTTACTATAGTGATAACTATGAAAACTTTGAATTTATGTCGTGATCACTATGGAAACTTTGTTAATATGGTGATAACTTTGAAAATTTTGATTTACTATTGTAGTATAACTTTGACATTATTTTGATCACTTTGAAAACTTTGTTTAACTATAGTGAACACTTTGACACTATAGTAGATACTTGAATGCTTTGATATACTATAGTGATAACTTTAACACTTCGATTTACTAAGTTCCACTAAAGTTATCTAAAGTAAACTTCAGTTAATTATAGTATTGTTGTTAGGGTTGCATTAACCAGGACTGTTCGGAAATTATTGAGACATTCTGTATATTTTTTTTTATTGAACGTCTTTTAATAAAACTTTGCATAAACGTTTGACAAACATTAAGGATTCATAAAAGAAAAGATTTATATTACAAATATTTAATTTCTTCTCAACAGTGGTTTATAATGTGTTGATGATGGGGGTTCTCGGTGCAGTCACGAAGTCAGGTTTTGAAAATAACAAACATCACTGTTCAAACCATCGATAGACCCAAAAGAGAAAATAGTTCACTGTAAGTATATAATGTTTCCATTTTATTTTGACTTTATAGTATTGAAGTTTATTAGAATTCTTATATGAAATTATGAGATCATTAAAAGATTAAGACGGTAAAGAAATCAGAAAACGACCACAAAATTGATTTTGACATCAGTTCGGAGCAGAGAGGGACCTAAAAATTTTTGTAGTGCTATGCAGGATTTTATTTACCTAACTTCCAACATGTTGAAAA
The DNA here is from genome assembly GCF_032062105.1 of Saccostrea cuccullata. Lineage (NCBI taxonomy): Eukaryota > Metazoa > Mollusca > Bivalvia > Ostreida > Ostreidae > Saccostrea > Saccostrea cuccullata. Next base: position 8,077 of record NW_026921951.1, on the reverse strand, counting down.
ATAATAACCAGGATTAGATATGTCGAATGGTATCTTTTTTTCATTGGTATATATTTTTCGAACCAATAATTCAACCAGAATAATATCAAAATTTCGATACAGCCATCATTCTATTTTTACTGTATCGTAATTAATAACGTTTAGCTGCGATGAATAAATCGGCATTGCATGATGCTGAATATATGACACTTGAACATTTTACATTTTAGTGTATCAACAACACACATTTTAAAAGAAAAGTAATGGTTTAAAAAAATCTGTTTAATTTTTGTTATGCCACACATGATAATAATAAAAGAAGAGTATACGCTTCACGATCATTTTACATGCATTTTCGGCTGACGTGACGTTAAAATGACGTAGTGATGATGTTCCAGGTCGACAGACATATGCAGGTTTATCATTTCACCGGCAAGTATCTGACTATCCTCTTAATTTGAAATGTTGCATAATTGTTTAATTTGTCTTTATAAAATGTTGATGATTTTTTAAAAACTATCTCTGCTCTTATATATCTTAATAACAGTCCTCGTATTTCATTTTTATGACCCTATAAGTCGGGTGCATGCAGTTGTAATTTTCATTGCACAAAAGTACACAAAGGTTTTTTTTTCAATTACACTCACATTGGTTCTCAAATACTTGTATTTTTTTAGCATGAAAATGACAGAACAAATAAATATTATCAATTTTTAAATATAACAATTCAGGATGCTGTAAAAGTTTAATAAGTCCTCAAAGTAACCCTTTATTTAACAATAAAACTCAAAGTAACCCTTTAAGTTTTGCTATTTGACGATTAAAAATTGCAATTGAAATGGAACAAGAACCTTTCATAAAAAGATTCAATTTAACCATCTTGGTTACATTTCTTTCTAGTTAAAATTGAAAACTCCAAAATAAATTTAAATCTACATAAATGTCACTATGATATGATATTTTACTCTTGATTTAGTTCTGTATGTAACTAATGCAAGATAGATTAACATACATGTAAAAGAAAGCAAATATTAGTAATTGGTTGAAATTACGTTACCTTGACATGCCATGCGTGTAGACTTATTCCAAACATGCAGATGACAGCACAGTGGATCCATAGTTGCATAGCACTAATACTCTGAGTTGAAATAAATAAAGTAGTTTTCTTGGTATTATTACGTGCATTTATATTTTTTAATCAATGTAAGTATTTGCTCTTCGGTCATTTACATTGAAAGGTTTTTGTACACATTTCATTTCCGAGCGACATCTCAAGACTTTTGAGCTTTTGCAATGAAATTTTATATCAAAATTCCCTATGCGCCCACCCACCTTTCTTTAAATACCCCCTTTGAACCCCTCTTGATCCGTGCATGTTCTTTATTTGTTCTTGTTTGAGGAACGTAGAATCTCCTAATCAATTTCAAATCAGATTATTTCATCAGCTTTGTAAATTATATTTCAAATCTTGGAACAAAGATAAAGAGTAGAATGATCTTTGAAAAAGAAAATCTCATTTTAATGCTTTTAATGCTTATCTAATTTTCGGAAGGCATTCTTTTGAAATTATGTTACACCCATAGTGAAATTGAATGTGAAAAAACAACATATTCGATGTAAATGCCATGGTATGTGCACACAAATTACTAAGACGATGGATCGTGGGTGGATGGGTAGACCCAATTTATTTTACTTATCTAAACGTTTACCATTTAAATTATCTATTAAAAGGCTGGCCCGCCCTACTTTTTTTCCAAAAAAGTCAACTCCTCAAAATTTTCAACAAAAGAAGTATCTTTAATAGTTGAATTAGACCTACTCTACCCCGAAATTCTAACGCATTGCAAGTTGCCTGGATTTAGAAGATTGAGAATATGAGAAATATAATAATTTTATTTTAAATTTCTACCACAGCAACCCAAAGGAAGGATAGCAAAACATTGGGTAGTAGTATTGAAGCTTAAGTTCTCTCAAAGAGACGAACACACCAAACTTATCATGAAATTTCAGTGGTTTCTCTATCACAATAAACACATTTTAACTGCTTTTAAAAAACATTTAATGATATTTAACTTCTGTAGATCTGTTATCTGTTATTGTGTATATCTTCACAATCCCAAACTTTATTTCAGAGGAAATTGAAATTTCATTCAAATATCCATATACAATTATATGTTTTCCATATAACAAAAATATCGTTTTCTTCTCTTTTTTGTTAACAAATCTTACACTGTACCTGCGGGAAATAATGTAGATTTTTAGTTTCTCCTTCATTTTTTTTTCTTTCAGCAATTATTTTTAATTAATATAAGAACAAAAAAAAACAGAACAAAAATAAACAAACAAAACAAAGCCAGATTTTTTATTATCTTTGAAGTAAAAAACAATCATCAATTATATCCATTTTTTATAATTACATTTAAACAAAATTTCTGAGGGATCGAAATTGATATTTTGAAATATTTTAAAATTGCTCAAAATTAATTTCTTTTTTACGGAATAAAAAAAAAACTATTTAAAACATTAATTTACCTTAAGTTCTCCTATTGATGTATTGAAAGGTAGGTAAAGAAGCAAAAACATGTAATTATCAAAAGCTTCCTGGTTAAGTTTAGCTTTGTAAAAATAGCAACGGATTTCCCCCAACTGGAGAAAAAAAGAGACAACTCATTAATGTGTCCTATTTTTAACAATGATGCGGTTTTTTTATCTTAAGAAAAACTCTCTTTGAAAAGTCAAATGTTTCAACAATCATTTTGACTTGTTATAAAGAAATGATCTTGAACAGAAAGATTACCATCTTATTCCCTAAAATTGACGAATCATTTGAGTTAAATAATCTTGAAAGGGACGTTAGAAGAAAAAAAGAAATCATGCATAGCCTAACAATGTCCTACAAGCAATGGTAGTTGTTATATACCACACTTCATTTTTACCAAACCCATTTCCATATCTATACCTTACATGTACCCCCCAACAAAAAAAAAGACAGGGGGTGAAATGCATACGTACATCTTAATATTGAACAAACAGTGTACTTTAGAACAAAATAAGTTGGGGGAAATACTTGGTGATTAAGTTACACTTTATTTCCTTTGCACTGAAAATCACAAAAGAATGGATGTACATTTAAAGAATCCTGATTTGAAGCCTAAAAAAACTTCAGTTTTTTCTTTAAATATATAACCATTTGACTAAACATATGCATGTCTTCTCGATACAAATATTTTTCTTAATCTTTTTAATCGACGGATTATCAGCTTAAGTAAAAATCTCTTGATTTTTAAAAAAATAATTTCGAGAATTTTACAAACTAATATGTTTGTATATTTTACATAGATTTTACGAAATAATACCGTAAATCTGGAAATTTTTGCTGTAGATAAATTTTTAGCAAATTTGCGAGTTTTTTGCATTCGCAAAAATATTTTTCTTGAAAATAAATTACCAGTAAGAAAATGTAAACAAAGCAATAGTAATTCGCAAAATTTTGAAACGTAAAAATTAATCAACACCACTTTGACCCGAACTCGCAAAATAAAATCGACGTAAAATTTCCAGATTTACGGTAATGTGAAATTTATTGTAACTTTTTTTTTTTATTTTTTAGATTTGTCTTACAGTATACCCATGTTCAATAAGGGACATGATTAAAGGAAATTAAAATTTCTTGTCCAAAGTTGTGCTAGTTTTTTTTTATCATCATGTACAATATGGTAGAAAACATATAAGAAAGTGTGTAAAGGATATCTTAGGCATTGAAAATCAAACAGATGAATCATGCCCGATTATTTAATACTTCCTGAAATTTAATAAGTTATAAATACTGAAAGGAAATGCGAAACACATTGCAAACGTTTGAATAAAATTAAAACTTTTATTTCCAATGTGTCTTTGTATTGTTATCAAACATTTTAATTCAATTTTAATTAGCAAGTTACCAAAATCTTGTGCGACGCTGACTGATAATCCCTGAGATACTGATATGTTGATGCAAAAATTATAAAACGATGTGTATAACTCTATTGTATCTCCTGGCACTACAAAATGTGAACAAAATATTGTCATCATCAACTTGCACGAGTTTTATGTGTCATGCCGGGTATATAAAAGATGCCTTAGCATAATGCTGTGCCGATTTATGCGGCACAGGTCATTGTCATTAATTATGTAATAATTAATGGTCGTCCTGATCATTTGATTTCACTCTGTTGGAAGAATTGGTTTGAAAAATATACATACCGATGAAATAAGAAGCCCTTAGACAGTTGTTGCTTTAGCAAGTTTAGCAAGTTAGTCAGTCTGAAAAAGAGTTCTTCATAGCCCTACACAAAAAAACAGGTGTGTTCGCTGCTCTGCCTACGCGTCAATATCCAGTTTGTCGTCGTTATAAGATTTATTTACCGTGCCTTACTTTTATAATGATCTCCGTGTTTCTGATCAAAATTTTATCAAAAGTGTACAACATGAAATCAAAATTTAATTGAAAAATAAAACACATAAATTGATTTAATTTCGCTTTTATTATGGGTCCACTGGGAGTTTCAACGTTAATGTTAGATTTTTTCAATATCTGATTTCGTGACTGCTCCAGGTACCACTACCACTGACATTTATGTACGATTTAGGAGAAAATTTAATATATGTTAAAATATTTCTTGCTCTTTTTGAATAATTAATTTTTGTTAAACGTATATGCAAATGTTCATCGAAACATCTTAATTAGAAAGAAAAAAAAAACAACCCTCGTATATTTATCAAATAAAATGTTTTAATTGAAATGTCGTGTCATTTCATTTTGATGAAAATATTGATCCATTACTGTCAAGAGTTGATAAAGAGATACAAGGATAGATCAAAGAACAAGGAAAAAAGAGAGTTGAATCTAAGATTAGAACAATGACCTTGTCAGCAACTACAATTTATCAGTGTGTCATATGATTTGTGTGTCATTTTCATACTAATTGTTAGTCCATTGAAGGATTTTCCCACTTTTTTCTGATCATGACAAGGAGCACACGCTGGGTGTGATCTATCGGTAGGGGTTGTTCACTTTTTCATGGCGACTGTTCCCAACTCTATTGTTTTAAGGTCAAGATCTAGTAAATAACTTTAGACTAATTTTTTGGTGCTAGATCCATTATGACGTCATAATCAATTTCAACTTTCTTTTTGAAATCATTTGAAAAGTAAACCGGATACCTATATTAAATTTGATATTGATTTAAAGAAGACGCCACGAATATACTAATTACCGTTTTCTGAGAGACTGTAGGCAATCTGGATGGATTTCCTCTGTCGATTATGAAAAAAATTCCCATATTCATGACTGGTTTTCTTAATTTTTCATTGAGAATGACGGTTTAAAATACAGTTTTTAATCTTGTTTACCCACAAATTATACCCCGAAACACCTTATTTGACCAAGATTAAGTTGTAAAGAATCAATAAAGGAATTTATTTCTCAAATTTGATAAATCTGTAGGCACCTTTCATTTATTAGATCTTGACCTTAAAGGGCCTTGTTTGTTCTGCTCCTGTTTTGTATTGTTTAATAGACTTTTGAAATAAAATACGGTTTCTTACCTCCATATGTTTCAACAAAAACACATAAAAATTGAGAAACTGATGCCATTCATTATATTTGGGGATTTTTGCTACTCTTACGTGAGGAATAAGTTAATATTACAAAGTTAATATTCTTGTAGAGCTCTGTGAATTGATATTACATGTATGAGACTTTCTCCCTATGTTTGAACCTTACTTATAAGTTTAAAAGTGAGGTTAGTCTCTCTCTCTCTCTCTCTCTCTCTCTCTCTCTCTCTCTCTCTCTCTCTCTCTCTCTCTCTCTCTCTCTCTCTCTCTCTTAGTTGAATATCGAAAGATCATTCCGAGAAAAGGTCTCAATTGGTTCATCATAACGATAACCTCTCCTGATATGAGACCTGTATAATGTTGCTTGGGACCTGTACAATAATGACTTTTCCTTTTATGTCGTTATTATGTATAGTTTGTTGTTTTCTTATTTTTTTTTTTCTCTACAGAAACATTGCTTTTTTTCCCCTGGCGTTTCTTTTAATTTGACCATCTTCAAGACAGGCAAGGGTTGTTGTTAGTGTTAAATCAACCTGTTCTGTGCAAAAGGAACGCAGAACAGTGATGATTACAGTAAGAAGATAAGGCCCCATTTATACGGGATATGTTTACTATGACGTCACACAAAATATCAGGTCTTCAAATTAACTTTGAACATATTCTACAAAAATGGTTTGAACACAAGATCTAACAAATTATGAGGTCAACATTATATATATATATATATATATATATATATATATATATATATATATATATATATATATATATATATATATATATATATATATATATATATATGCGATCTTCCATTGTTGGAAATAGAAAAAAATCTCCAGATTACTCTTTGTAACTTCCGTGTTTTCCTTTCCGAATTTTTATACATGTAAGACCTCCAAATTTTAAAAAATAATCCTGAAATAGGTTTGAATAATTGTTTTTCTGCTCAGATATATAGCTCGCTGCGGCCGGTGCAACCATTGTTTACAACGTTCTTTGACGTTATGATTGTGACGTCACAATGCCGTTGCACGCGCAGTGACCCTCCTGTGAATACTGCCACAATTGTTTACAACGTTGTTCGATGTTCTGATTGTGACGTCACAATGCCGTTACACGCGCATTGACTCTCTGGTGAATACGGCCTAAAACCCGGTGAATCTGTAGTGTTATGAACTGTTTGCGTTTATATAGATTATATAGGGACTATAAATAGACTATGTAATAATGTAATTTATTCATTTAATAAAAATGATATCCTGTCACAGTGTGACGAATATCAGAAGTGCGGGAAAACTCTCGATTTCCCTTCCCATAACGAATTTTGTTGTAATAAAAATATTCCTTGGCCTAATATAAGATTAATAGAAATAAACAAAACATTCTGACAGCAACTAAACTGTCAAAATTACCAAAAATGTGTTGCTTAATCCATGTTTACAGTGTTTCACCTAACATAGCTATGACGTTTCAACCGCTCAACTATGACGTCATGAGCCTATGACTGTATTACAAAAAGACTGAGGCAAAGGAAAAATCTTTTTTGTTAAAAAATGTAATAAACAGAAAAATTCAATGTTTTGTAGTTAAATATGGAATTTATTTCACGAGTGAGACAGGATTTTTAATATTTTCACTCGAGTTTCGCACTAGTGAAAATATATAAAATCCTGTCTCCCTCGTGAAATAAATTTCATATTCAACTACAAAACTTTGAGTATCCTCTATATACGTTATACCTTGTAACTTTCATTTTAACGAGGCCCGATCTAATTGAATATTACGAAAACGGAATGATAATCTTTTTTAAATCTTGGAAATAGACTTGTATGTTTTATGCTTAGAAAAATAAGAACGAAATTTTGTTATCTTGCCTTTATTGTAGTGAATTGGGGGCATTGTCAACATATGGACCATTTTTCCTGTTTTTATTCAAAATAACATACCAAAACTTTTCAATAAACAAAGAAATTTACAAATTAAAAAAAATACATGATGGAATTCTTTGTTTTTCACATATATCATGCAATTTTCATTCTTTTTATAAAAAATGAAAAGAAAATTGGAGGCAGCCTTTATTGCATTGAAAAAGGGGGCATGTCAAAACACAAAATTTGGATTTATTCTTGGATTTATTCTATCCAACTACGTATTTTATAAGTCGCATTGGTTTTTTCATAACACCAACAAACGATTGCAATACTGTATTAGTTTCTAAAAAAATAAATAATTCTTATATTATGAAATAATTTTCTTGCAATGCTTTATTTTTCTCTTAACACGAGGCATTGTTTTACGTGGAAAAAAGGGTAGATGGAAGAGGGGGAGGGTAAAGGCGACAAAAATTCTGATTTTTACTAATATCATGTAATATATAAAAAAAAAATATTTCTGGGGTTCAATTTAAAAAATGATTTTTAGACTTATTTTATTTTTTAAAACTGAAGATAATCCATGCATATCTAAGTCCACAATAAAAAGAGTGTGTATAAACACTTCAACA
>NW_026921950.1:0-10093 GCF_032062105.1 Saccostrea cuccullata | reverse complement strand
GAGGGACGAAAACGATACAATAGGTCACCTGAGTTTACTCAGGTGACCAAAAAATTTTTAAATTTTTTTTTCTGAAAATTCAAAAATTTAAAATAAAAAAAAATGGCCTTAAAAATGTAAATTGTAATTGGCATATGAACCAGGAGCAAAGGAAAATATTTTTAAAGAATTCATGCATTTTACTATATACAACTCTTATAGCACCACCCTTACACCAGACCCAGGGGTCCAAAAATTCACAAATTTGAAAGAGGTAGCCCTTTTCAACATAACTATTATTAGGTAGTTTATTTAATGCCTAGGAGTAGAAAGAAGATTTTCAAAGAGTTTTTGCAATTTCACTATTTAATCAATAGAGCCCCACCCTAGCATCTCATAACCCTGACCCTAGGGCCAGGAAATTCACAATTTTGATAGAAGCAGCCTTATTATATACTTATTTTGTTTATTTGATGCCCAGAAGCAGAGAAGAAGTTTTTAAAGAATTTATACATTTTCACTATATAATCTATTTACATTTAGCCTCGCCGTAGCACTAGAACACCTGATCCCAGGGAAATAAATTTTCACAATTTTGGTAGAAGACGCAATGCTGATTACAATCATGCAAACAGTTTGACTGCTTGATGTCCAGGAGTAAAAATGAAGGTTTTTAAAGACTGCTTTAATTTTTGTGGTTTTGGCCCCACCCCTCAGGCCCTGGGGGGAAAGGGCCCATGAAATTCACAATTTTTTTTCCCCCTTTACTCATAAATGCTTTTTGCTAAATTTGGTTGAAATTGGTGCAATGGTTTTAGAAGTTAAAATGTGTACTATTCAAACAACGACCACAACTCTTGACTACAGTTATTACCATACATCCCCCCGTCACATTCTTTAAAACAGTTTTTCTTAAGTTGATTTGGTTTAATGTGAACATTTTACCGATAGCAAAATAAATAAGTGAAACTGGGTTGATACTGTGTAGTAATTTAACAATATAAAAGTAAATTTAATAAACTTTTAAAGAAGCGCCGCGGAACGTCGATTTTTCTTATTTTCCTATTCGATGTTTGTCTTAAGTTTACAGTTAATTCTGTTTATAAGCAAAACAAGAAATATTTCTACATGATCCCTATCTATTGATCATGTTGTCGAATATGAATGGTAGCATATCTAAAGAAAAGGAAATAGCCAGGGAAACTGTTTAGTAGTGAAAAACCTTGTTTTTAAAGTGTTACATGCTTTTGTTATTGCTAAATATTCTTCTGTCTCATATCCTTTACAAATTATACCCTTGTAAACAGATACCATTAACATGGTGGCACTGTGTATCATTAAGACAATTTCCACAGCTTTGACTGCAGTTCACACCGTACATTCCACCACTACATTCTAAGTGCAGGGCCGTAACTACATTAGGCAACGGAGGCAATTGCCTCCTCTAGATTTTCATTTTTTTTTTTGGAAATAAGAAACACAACACAAGCAGCTGGATCAAGATTGATCATTTATTTGTTTGTTTATAGCCACCTGAGCAATTTTTCAGCTATCCAGTGAGTGTCACCATTACCTATGCTCGGCGTTCAGGGCCATTGAGCAGGGGGGGGATTTTTACCCCCACAGCTGTGACACGGGGCTTCGGTTAACTTTATGCGGTCTCATCCGAAGGACCAGTCCCCATGTCCCATAGCGAAATTCGAACTACGGCGATCGATCATTGTAGAACTGCATTTAGTACAGTGAAAACTATTCAGAATGAATCGACGGGTACGTTCTTCCCAGATACCTCTATTGACTTAAATAATTTTATCTTTTTCTTGGGAAAAGTCAGTTTCGTATTTATCATTGTTTATATTTACATTCAGAAGTTAAAATTCAATTGAAGCATCAGATGAGTATTGTGAGTTAACGTTAGTTGGTTGGTTATTGTTTGTTTTACGTCCCCTCAAGTTTTTCATTTATATCGCATAATGAAAACGTCTCCATTATTTATATATCTATCCAAAATAGTACATAAATAGGTAATATAATAAAGTGGTAAGCATTCTCAAAATCAAGGAAATGGTCCAAAATTGAGCCGTTTGAAGCAATTTTTTATGCGGGGGGCTTCGCCACCCACACCCCCCATCTTTGGGGGCCCAATGGGCCACCCAAACCCCGCCTCCTCTATCTTTTACCCCTAGTTACGGCCCTGAAGTTAAACAAATTAAGTAAAAATAAGAAATCATATAAGATCTTTTGATATTTTTTACCTGTGTTTAAATAATAAGTATAGATATTTTTAAAGGGCTGAATTTGAAGTTTAATACTGGCAGATTTTAAGAAACATGTAAGTTCTTTAAAAATAGTTTGTAAAATTACTACTTTAGGGTTTATCTTTGCAGGAATTATTTAAAAACATAATACAAAAAAATGCATTTAAATTACTGTTGACTTTTTTAATGAACAAAATACACGATGACGTTGACATTTTACTCTTGATTTACTTTTGATCTTGTTGTTCATTGATCATGCCTGCTCTGAGCGTTTAATTAGACAAAATAAAGTTTAATTAATATAAATCACCACTAATGCAGAGTAATCCGTTGTATCCGGGAGAACATCCTGTCAGGCACGATATGATATGATCCCTATTCTTTGATCATATAGTCGTAAATAAAAAATCAACATTTCAAAAAGGAAACGAAATAAGGTAATCTGCTAAGAGTTGAAAAGAATAAAGAAAAATAAAAGAATCTAAATTTAAAGCATGAAAAAGGTTTCTTACGCTGTGTACAAACCAATCCTTTGTATCCAGTTGAACACCCTTGTAAACAGGTACCATTAACATGGTGGCACTGTGTACCCTGTAGACAATTTCCACAGCTTTCACTGCAGTTATTACCATAGGTCCCACCATTACATTCTAAGTAATATAAATCAGGAAATTCATTATAAAATTACATTTTAGATCTCTTGATTTCTTTCGCTGTGTATAATATATATTAAGTATAGAGTAGTTTTGTAGGGCTTTGTGTGTTGCTACTTTTAGATACATATTCAATTATTCATCTTTGCAGGATTTAGGTACAGAAAGAACATTAAAATTCAAATAATATTGACATTTTACTTTTGATTTGCTTTGGAACATGTTATAGTGTATAAAGTGCTCATGGCTGATTTTCGTTTTTAATAAGAAATAAAGTTTAATTAATATAAATAACCACTAATGCAGAGTAATCCGTTGTATCCGGGAGAACAGCCTGTCAAGCACGTTCCATTGATATGATGACACTGTGAGCCGTCACGACAGTGACCACAGCTCTTGGCACAGTTCAAACCATATCTCCCACCGTCACATTCTGTAAATAAAAACAATACAAATCATGTATTTTTTTAAATGTAAACTTGTCCTTTCCTGGCTCAGGAAAAATCAAAAACATTAAGATATGTAGGGGAGTCTTTTTTACTCTTAAACGCAAATTTGAAGCTGAAATAGTTAATAATTGGACAAGGTAACAAAAATTAATTTTAAATATATACCTGGAGGTTAAAACAACTTGAAGGTGTTTAATCAAGACATTTAACTCGGTTGAAATATGGCACACTTTCAACAGAAAGCCCTTTTTTTCATTTCATCAAGTGAAGTTATTAATAAATAAGTATATTAAAGAAAGTATATATATAAATCACATCAATTCAAACATCATAAAAAAAAATTCAATTAAAAAAAATATTCTGTCTGCTTTATTTGCATCATTTCAAACTTAAGTAAACATATTTCAATCCACATCGATGACTAAAAATGGATTAACTTTTCATGTTCTTTTTTTATATATGTACATTGTATCATATTCCGTCAACAAATATGTTCGGGAAAAAAAGATTTTCCCCCACCTAACGACGAAATATTTTACCATCAAGTCTAGAGAGGCTAAGCATACATTATTTTAAAGTTGGTCCAATGTTTATATTTTAAGCAAGTGTACCAAATATTCCTAGTTCTTACTTTTCTTACAAACAGGACCCTCGTATCCGGCAGAACATCCTTGTAGACAGGAACCATTGATATGATGACACGCTACGTTACCAACACAATGACCGCAAGTCTGCCTGCAACCATCGCCAAACAATCCACTGTCACATTCTTAAAATATATGATATTTTTATGATCAAATCCTAAGCACGTCTAAAAAATTATTAATGAGTAAACACGTATATATAAGTACTTTTGATAAATGCAAGAAAAATAATCATACGTTCATGTATTCACTCTTTATTCTTAAAAGAGGAATGAAATCATTAGTTGGTGTGATAATGCAACAAAATATATGTATCTGAAAACGCTGTCAATCAGTTACCTGTGATACAGAAAGGACTTTTATATCCTGAAGAACATTCATTCACGCATGAACCATTCACATGGTGACATTTTGATCCATCAGAACAGAGTTTACAAGTTTTGTTACACATCAATCCGTAGGTTCCACCCCAAAATTCTACCAAAAAGTATCCAGTATTTAGTAAATCTCATATAAAAAGCTAATTGGAATGATTTTTGTTTTTTTCTATACATCTGTATGTCAACTGTCAATGTCTATTCCCAGAAAATCAAATATGCCAAATGTGTTTACCATTTTAGTTGGCGTTTCATGCAATGCCATTAACACAATATTTACGTGATTGAGAAAAAACTTGACACTGATCTTTATTAGACGTTGACGATATAGTTTTTCTTACTATTGTTGCAAAGAGATCCAACATATCCGGCAGAACATCCTGCTTGACATGTGCCGTTGATATGATGACACTGTGTATTACCATAACAATGACCACATTTTTGACTGCAGGTTGCTCCAAACATTCCACCGTCACATTCTTTTTGATAATTATAGAATGATTAATTGTATTGTACATATAAGATCCGCGTTTAAGAAAAAAAATATCGCTCTCTGAGTTAGTTATTTACTATGGTGTACAATGTATACATGTATAACACAACTTATCAGAACAAATACATGCGATGCAGAAAGTTAAAAGAAATAGACAAACACAATGTACACATGTATATATTTCCTCTCTGTGTCATATATTTCATTACATTTATTTCGGAAAGGTTCTAATAAAAATTGTTAACAAATAAATTAGTAAATAACTTGTACTAACTTTCACTAGAGTTTTGCATCTGTTTTTGCTTAAAACGTAATATATTTATTACCTACACAAAAATAAACCTGCATATTAATTCACCACTTACTCTGTCTACATTGAGGCCCCTCATATCCACTTGAACATCCCATGAGACAGTTCCCTGTTAAGAAATTACACCTCTGTCCAAGACAACTGTCCGAACACGATTGTTCGCAATATTTTCCATAGTATGTAGAATTAGGACATCCTGTTCCAAAAAGATAATATCACTGTTATCATTGTTTATTTCTTTTATAAACATCCATGTTGTATATCTACATGTATAACAGAAACAGAAAAAGAAAACTCACCATAAACTTCAAATTCACACAATTCATTAAAAGCAAATGCGGAGTAGTAGTCTGGATAGTGATAGCCAGCTCTCCTCTCGTTGTAGTATATCACATAACGTCCGTCAAATGGACAACTTATAGTTTGGTTTTCTGTGGGTGTACCGTTATTTTTCTTTATTTCATGAAAACATTCAATACCGTTGTCTTTGGAAGTATCATTTGAAATGTAGACGAAAAAACCAGCAAATCGACTGTAGAATGCACCAGGGCCTATATAGATTGAAATGTTCGATAAGAATGCTATTGCTTCTTTCTTGTAAACAACTATGATGTCAAGGAAAAGTCGCATCAATTTTGGCATGCCATTAAAATAGAACGTTATTTAAAATACAAATTACAATTTCAAGAAAAAAAAGCGCAGCATTATTGTTACCAACTTTGAATAAAATGAACCTTTGCATTTTTTTTCTTACGCTAAAGAAAAAAAGCCCCCTAAACATAAAGAAAAACCAACATTATGTCCGATTCTCAAGTAACAATAGCTAACAAGTACATGTATCACACTTACTAGGTTTATTACCAGTCCTGTAGTAGATGTGGATGTGACTGATGCTGACTATCCTCCCTAGATCTACATACCATTTTGCCCTCACTTGATCGTTTGCCGATAATGTGCATTGGTTTCCCCATACTGAGCGGTTAGAATACTTCCCATCTACTGCCTTAGAGGCTCCCCAGTCTGAAGAATGACCTGGATAACCGTGTTCCTGCCATGCTGGTCTCCGCAGGGCAAAATTATCTTGTGAATAAATGAAAAAAAAGAGGCCCATGGGCCTTATAGGTCACCTGAGCATCATGCAACAACTTTACAATGATTGACATTGGTTCATGTTTTAAACTAGACACCATGGCATTCACAATTTTGAAAAAGACATCATAACTATACACTTAGCATGTTTAGTTTGGTTACTTAATACCCACAGACAGAGTAGGGGAACAAAAATGCATTTCGACTGATCAGTAATATTCAGCAATAATCAATATAGTGCCACTACCCACAGGCACCTGACGTTACTTATTTTTCTTTTAATAAAAAAAATTATACCCTTACCTTATAATAAACCAGGTACCCAAGGCGCCATCTTGAATTTTTCTAGGCCAGCCACATCAGCACGATTTTTCGCTCGAAACGGAATGACAAGATAATTTTGCGATCCTCTCCGTGTAGCGGCAGGTCCTTCAACATCTATACTTACGACCTATTCAACCAAATCAGCACATTTCGTTTGCAATTAATTAAAATCTCTCCTCGTTTTCTATCTACTGCTTCAGATATGCGACAAATCGCCAAAGGGGGGCGGAAGTTTACATCTTTATGTTAATGGGAATTCCCTGCATTAATCTGATTGGTTAACATATTGAAACAGAATAGAAGCTTTGCGGGAAAAGCACCATGCTTACCAAAGAACAGTCGAGGGCATTGAATTTAATTGAAAGTGGACATAGTTGTGTAATTTTGGGGCAGGCGGGGACGGGAAAGTCATATCTAATAAAGGAAATGCTTAAAAGAATTAAAGACAAACGTGCATCCGTAACCGCTAGCACGGGTTTGGGGCCCCACAATTCCAAGGCGCCACAACTATTCACCACTGGGCAGGGCTAGGAGATGGAAGGTTTGAAAACCAGCACTTATTAAAAATCCTCAGTGAAGAAACCAAGAGCAGAATTCAGAAATGCGACTTGCTAGTCATAGATGAAATATCTATGATCAGTAGGAAAATTTTTGAGAAGGTGTGTATAATTTTGTTTGAGAAAATGAGAATGTTGCCATAAATATTACCCTGTGTATTTTCTTATAAAGTGCAATTATATAAGCATTACCATGGGTAACTATCACAAATATTAACGTTATAGAGCCGTTCCGATTTTGTTTTTACGTAGCAGACAGTATTTCCGGTTTACGGGAGAAAAGTAAATACATCTGATATCTGAGTTACTAGGCCATGTCTATCGCTTAGATAACCTTACAAAATTTAAGAGAGCTCTTGGAATAATCTAGTTTTATACTGAGAATGTTTGCACCGACATCCGTGTGAAATTAAATGCACATTTGTTTATGTTGAGGAGGTACTGTTTACAAATAAATAATAAAGTAGGTAGGCCTAATAGACGAATTTCACATTCCTTAGAGTTATCTCATTTGTTGAAATACCTACATAGCTATTAATAGCTACAGAGGTAGAAATAGTCTTTGGACTGTACCTGATTATATAAGGCCCATTGCCTGATTACTGTACATGTACATGTATGTTACTCACTTACTGCCAAGCGGTTGTTTATATCATTATTTGTAAAATGCATATCGATTTCAAAGTATATTGAACGATGCAGTGCAGCAATAGCTCTTTCCAATCTTACTGTAAATCTTAGTTATTCCCCGCTCACTATACATAATCGTCTATTTTCTTTATTTAGCTAGAATTCATCTGCAGATCAGTTAGAGAGCCCAGTCTATATTTTGGTGGATTGCAGGTTAGTAATTTGAATCATCAATGCACTAGAAATTGCATAGCTTTAGATATTGCTGTTGATTAAACCTAGAAAATAGGTTCCATATATTATAAAGGATAATGGTAAATGATAGGCAAACTAATAAACATGTAAATACCGGTAAAAGGTGATTATTGTCATAAAACACTAGATAGCCTATGATTTTAATATGTGTAATACAAGTCTAGTTTGTGAGAATCATGGCATTTTGCAGAAAAGAAGATAAATATACAATAATATTCTGTTCTTAAAATATTTTTTTAAAATTCCCAATTATTCATAGGTTGTGTGTGTGGGTGATTTCTTCCAATTACCACCCGTCCCAAATGACTTATACAGGGATCCTGGAGATCATGCGTTTACTTCAGATGTATGGACAAAGACGATCACACACATCATAACACTTAAAACAGTAATTCGTCAGAGTGACGAGGACTTGATCCTAGCCATCAATGAGTTAGAGCGGGGTGTTCCAAGTCACCAAACAAACCAGTTGATGCTTGCCTTAGAGAGACCTTCGACAAAAAACAGTCCCTGTTTTCTATTTGGTACAAATTTTGAAGTGGATTGTTTCAACATGACAGAACTGCACAAAATGCCAGGAGAACCAACAAGTTACTGTGCTGATGAAGAAGGGGAGCAGAAATATCTAAGAAAGATAATCGCAAATAAACTTCTTTTACTTAAAGAAGGTGCCCCAGTCATGCTGATTAGAAATCTCTCGGACTCTCTAGTTAATGGGCTACAGGGGACTGTGCTAGGGTAGAGGACAATTGTCCAACTGTGAAATTTGAAGACAAAATAATTAAACTAAACAAGGTTACATTTAGTGTATTTGACCCTGCACAGTGTGCAACAATAGCACAAAGAAAACAATTTCCTATTGCTCTGGCTTTTGCCATGACTGTTCATAAGTCCCAAGGGCTAACTTTACCTAATGTAGTTGTGGATTGCAAAAATATTTTCCAAGCAGGTCAGATGGGTGTGGCAGTTGGGCGTTCTACAGACCGTGGAGGGCTCTGTGTGAGGAACTACGATCCAAAGTGCTGCAAACAGCACCCTCAGGCTGTGAATGATTACTGTTCATCCTTGGGGGTTGTTGCCATAGGAGATCTATCTTGCTGCCAAAAAGTATGTTGATAACGAATTTGTATAAAGCATGCTTTTACTTATGTAAAGAAAATTATTTATGCTATCAACTACCGGTAAATGCATTACGCATTTACAGTGTATTTAACAATTTTTTACATGTAGTTTAAAACTGATATATTGTTATAAACTAAAAAGTTAACAATTCATTATTGTTAAGGTGTTTATTTTTATTAGGTGTTCGAAGATGGCATATTTGAAGAAGACTTCTTTGATACCAGTGAGCATGGTGACATACATGTATATGTGGCAGAAAATTCAGATGAGTCTGACTTTGAGGAGGATGACATGAATATGATAGAAGAGCTAGAAAGGGTTCGCATCATGCTTTTGAATTTGTCTTAATTTTCTAAACAACAATGTCTACCTTTTGAAATATAATTTATAATAAGTAACAGAGACAAACACTTGGAATATTTCTCAATCACAAGAAATATTTAGAATGACAGGGGAAAATTTTAAACTTTGTACATATTAATGGCATGTAGCATAACTATTTGAAAGTTAAACTAGATGCTGTCATGAGACAGTAATACCCGCACTAAGGTGTTTGCCTCTAAATGCACACTTCTTCATATTGGGCTTTACCAAGGAAAAAGCAGGGGCGGATCCAGCAATTTTTGAAAGGGGGGGTTCCAGGGTTATGCCCCTCTAACCCCCTACATATTCTCAAGCAAAGATTCACAGACTTGTATGGAAAGATCTAAGGTTGTGGTAAATACTATCTATGTTTTATGTCCTTCAAAAAAAAAGCGTACCCCCATTCCGAACAAAATAAAAACAAAGCAAAAAAAAAAAAAAAAAAAATCAAAAATTACGGAAGCCTTAAAATTGAATGGATTCGTTTCACTGTTGAAGATTATAAAGAATTTTCTTTAAGAATTTGAAAAACCTTTTTGGGGTGGGGTGTGGGTGGGCTTTAAAACAAAGAGTTACCTGTTAGTTGTTCA
>NW_026921949.1:0-10242 GCF_032062105.1 Saccostrea cuccullata | reverse complement strand
ATTTATTTTTGGTATGTAAATAAGTTTCTTATAAGCTAGCTATAT
This sequence comes from Saccostrea cuccullata, assembly GCF_032062105.1. NCBI lineage: Eukaryota > Metazoa > Mollusca > Bivalvia > Ostreida > Ostreidae > Saccostrea > Saccostrea cuccullata. The sequence continues at coordinate 10,197 of NW_026921949.1, read as the reverse complement.
AATTTGTTTGAAATTGATAAATCAAACCCAATAAAGCATTCAAAATCTGAAGCGGGTCCAAAATGGCGGTTCTGGTATTTGCAAGGGGCAGCGACTTTGCTTAAACGAAAGTAACATAAGGATAAATGAAATGTAAAGGAATACTTCGATTGTCACGTCGTTGTAACGTTGCAGTTCTAATTGGTTTTGGCTGGTTTTCAAAACTAGAAAATGAAAAGACTAAATTTGCAATTGACATTTTATACCTAATATCGTTTGTGCATCACGGAAAAGCAGATCTTAAATCATACTTATAAGTAATACTTTCTCAAAAAAGAATATCAAGTCATATTGTAAGTTTAAATCTTAACCTCTTTTTTTTCTATTCACACTTGTTTCATATTAAACTAATAACTAAGACAAAAATAAGAAAACGATTTTTTTAAAGATCGCTTCATGGAGTTTATTCTAGCATTCTTGTCTCAAAGATCTGATTCAAGTTATTAGAGAAACACCGACATCTTACGAACGAACGTAACTCGCCCTAACTTCCCGTATCTCGATAGTTTTCTCGGGACCAGTGATTGCACCCTTAGAAAGTTTAAAATCAGAAGAAATAAGTATATGTGTAAAATAGAACGGATAGTGTTTTAACCACTTTGTAACTGAAAATAACTCGTGTCAAATTTTTGTAATCACTTACAATGTTTTAAAAAAGCGAACAAATAGAAGAAAATACTCAATAATACTGTCTATAGACGGATTAGGAAACACGTTTGTCATGCGTCAGTGATTAAACGTATACAAACCACTCGTAGTGTGTACCTTGTTCATACGGGGAAAGGTTACTTTTTAGAGCTTGAAAAAGAAAATAAATCCGTGCAATCAAGTAAATAGGTAGTGCGTTTTATATAGTGTTTTGTATTGAGAGAGAGAGAGAGAAAATATTCTTTTTTAAATTTTTTAAAATATCACTTCAAAGAAATAAACGAGCATTCATGGTAGACAGTATCTTCTTAGATGATGTATTAAATGGCGATCTTAACTAAATTATGTTGGGCTGTTTTATTTTATATATATATTTAACAGGCCCGAAGCAAGCAATTTCAGTTGGGGGGGGGGGGGGGGGAAACCAAAAGTTTAGAGTCACTACCAAACAATTTCTTGGAAGCCAAAATGAAAGATTTTTTTATTGAGTGGGCACAAGTACATGTATACAGTAGCTAAGTTTTCTATAATACCGGGATTACGTTGTTTATTTATCGACTTCATTAGGGGGGGGATCCCCACCCTTTAACCTCGTTCCTATATACGACCGTGTGTACATGTAAATCTGTTTATATGTGTGGATTATAAAAAAGCTTAAAATATGCATTTATGTAGGATGGTGCATTTTTCATAGTAAAGTTCTTTTCTTTGTCTTAAAGTTATGCTCCACTATGTCATTGTTTGTTAACCATGCATTATTCGTCAAAATATAAAATTAAAAGATACACTTTATACTTTTGACCACACACAGAGTTATCTTTGGACCCGGATTTATATATATTCCAGGGGTTGGGGAAGGGGGCATAGGTCCTATGATGTCATGCTTATATGGAACCTGGTCACAGATATCTTAAATAATGTCAAAAACAATTTACTAAACTTCCATTTTGCGCCCCCCCCCCCCAAAGTTGGGGATATTAATTATTTCGGTCTGCCCGTTAGTCTTATAATTCTGTCCCCTCTGTTTCACTTTTGTTTCTAGCAATATCTCGAGAGGCCTTTGAGCTTTTACAGTAAAATTAAAAAATAGCTTTGGGTCTGGGATGTTAAGGGGGGGGGGGGGAGACCACTAGCTCCCGTGAGAATTATATGAAGATTTTTAAGATACATGTTTGTAAGAAGAAGCTTTATCAAACACAAATAACGAACGGGACCCCCCTGGATTTATGATATGGCTAAATACCTGTGTATTAAAGCCGTATTAATTTTATTTTTCGCAGCATATAGTATTTTGAACAAGAATTTCTTTAAGTTTTTGGATTTTTGCAATTTAATTTTAACCCATAACTCCTTATTGTCCCGACCGCCCTTCGTAAATTACCCCCCCCCTTTCGACCCTACTAAGATCAGTACATACTATTATTTTTTATTTCATGCCACAGAATGACATTTTTAAAATTTTTCTTTCATTTCCCCTCGAACCCCTTTGCTCGTTTAAATGTCCATTGAAATGTATTGAAGGCGTCACGGTAGGACTATGACAAGACGTGGATATGAGGTATCTTGTGGGGATTTTATCTATCGAAATCCCAATAAATTGAAGAATTCAATAATCCAACCATGAATACAATAGACTACAATGACTGATCCTCGTTTTTGGTTACGTTCGTTCGTAAGATGTCGGTGTTTCTCTATTGAGCATTAATGATACATGATTCCCTGACCGTCGTAGGGCGAGGCGTGTTTTTCGGCGAAACGTTTCAACCTTTTTCGATAAACTTATCGGGATAGTTCACATTGGGGATAAACAGGAAATTGAAAAAAATATATATATAATCGTTTCATCGCTTCAATGTTACATGCATATGTACATTATGGAATTTGTAAAATGTGTTAAATATACTTTCAAAACTAAGGCTTTAAAAAGTTTTTATTTAAATTTCTTTAAATATACTTCTTTTGATAAAACATTCCAAAGAAAAGATGCGAAGATTAACTAGTGGTGTTTGGCGCTAAATTTTGAATAGTGACCCGCTTTTGATAATTCAAGAGAAAGCACTGTTTCGTGAATGTATACAAGTGGATTTAGAGAAGAGGTTTTAATGGGTTTTATTTTAAAGAGCGTTGGAATTTCATTTGGGACCTTTCCCATCCCCCTTTTGTGCAATTTTTTTTTTTTATATAATTTTCAGCTCCATTCTACGTTTTTTTTCCCGGGAATGGCCCAAGACCTCTCTTTGCTCGCAACGAGTTCATTTGTTATTATTATTATTTCCCCCAAACAATTTGGGGGAACATATTGTTTTTACTTGTTTCTTATTATTATTATTATTATTTTTTTTTTTTCTTTTTATTTCTTCTCCGGTTTTTTTTAAAAAATTTTAAAATGTTAAAACTAATTTAAAAACCCTTTTTTAGGGTTAGTAGGCATGTTGTGTAGATGTGCCAAAGAAGGTCATTTTGCGCGCATTCGCATGCACGTGCGGGCGCGTGCAATGAGTAAAATGACTGATATTTTTAATTTGTTGTAACTTTTATTTTTTTTGAAAAATTTTTTAAAAACTCATTATATAAAGATATATAAGTTGTGTAGAAAAGATAAATGGTCAAATTTGCATGAACTATGGCATGCACGTGCGCTTTGCTCTGATTGGCTAAAACAGAAACTTAATATCTTTTTTGTTTTATGATGAAATGCTATGAAATTTATAACATAACATGCTTTAGATTATAAAATGATATAAAAATTTTTCATGAAATCCGCGCATGCACGTGCGCTGCAATCTGATTGGTGAAAATTTAAATGAGTAAAATCCAGTTTTAATAAACGGCGGGGGTTTTAAAAAAGAAGCTTTAAAGGGACTTAAAAGGGGAGGCAATTCACATGCAGCACGTGCATGCACGAACGCTTTGCTCTGATTGGCTGAAACAAAAATCTCAATATCTTTTCTGTGTTTTTACAAAATGCTCTGAAATTTAAAACATAGGCATACTTTAAGATGTCCTACAATATGATATATAATAATTGTCATGAAAACACGCGCATGCACGTGCGCTGCAATCTGATTGGCTTAAACTTTAAATGGCTATAACTCCCTTGTTTTTCAACCAAACATGAGGGGATTAAAACATAGACAATATAAAAACCCCTACAAGAAGGATGGCATCATGCACATGGTGCACGTGCAAATAGTAAAAAGGAGACAAATATATGTCATTACGCTCATGCAATCAGTAGGGAAATTCAAAATTTAAAATTGGTAACTTTTGGGAAAACGTTGTTTACGTTTTAAAATATAGTTTTTGCCTTCTTTAATGAAACTTACAGGGAATATGGCACGAGAAGAGAGTTGGGGAGTGTTTGGGGAACATCTGTAACGGTTCCCGTTACAATTAGCACTAGTTATTTTTTTTTTTCTTATTTGTTCTCCGGTACTTTTTTGTCGGAGTGTTCAAAAACTGTCACCCAACTGAGCTAAAACCTTTTTAGGGTTAATGGGTTTTAGTGTAGGTGTAACGAAGGTCATTTTGCGCGCATACGCCTGCACGTGCGTGTGCGGGCAGCACGTGAAATGACAAACTACAAAAAGCTATAACTTTTACATTTTTTAATGAAATGATTTGAAACTATTATATAAAGATATATTAATAGTGTAAAATGTACACTGTCAAATTAGCACAACCACGCCGCACGTGCGCTTCGCTCTGATTGGCTAAAACAAAAATCTCAGTATCTTCTCTGTTTTTTACGAAATGCTTTAAAATTTTAAAAACATAGTCATAATTAGGAACCACAATATGAAAAGAAAAAATTTCATGAAATCACGCGCATGCACGTGTGCTGCAATCGATTGGCTACAAAAAAGATATATCGCCTTTTTTTTTTAAAACAAAGCTTTAAAATTTTCAAACATAGTCATACATTAGGATGCCGCAATATATATTCAAAAAATTTCAAGAAATTACGCGCATGCACGTTGCCATCTGTTTGGCTAAACTTTAAATATATATCTCCTTTGTTTTTTGAAAATGCTCTAAAATTTTAAAACATAGTATTTTTACATACCCTACGTGCGATAAGAAAAAAGTAGAAATCACGGCATGCACGTGTGCTGAAAAACCCATTGGCTGAAATTTAAAATGGCTATCACTTCCTTGTTTTTCAACCAAACAGGATGGGATTCAGAACATAGATACATATAAGGAACTCCTCAAGAAGGATGGTCATCATGCACGGCACGCACGGTTTGCTTTTGGAAAACAATACACTTGAATGATTTTTTTTTTAAAATATTTTGGATAAGCTTTCATATATAGTATTTTCGGGAATATGGCACTAAAAGGGATTTGGGGGTTTTGGGACATCTGAGGGTTTTTTACAATTAGCATGTTTTTAAAGGTCTTCCGTCTCCAACAAGACCTTCTTGTTTTCGTTGGTTTTTTTTCCCATTTTTATTTTTATTCTTCCAACCATTTTGTGCAAGCGATTTCTCAGAGATGGCTGTCCTTTTTAATTTTTAGATTAAAATTTTTAATTGGTCTTGATAGGTTTTTTTCGTTTTTGATTATCTCACTTCCTCGGGGAGATATGGACATTTTGTGATTTTTAGAGGGTCGGCTTGTCCGGGAAAATTCCAAACGAAAGATTGGATTAATTTTCAGGGAAAAAAGAAAGGTTTGGTGAGTTGTAATTGGGTCTCCAAATTTTTCTAGGAAAAAAACCAAAATTGGTGGGGCCAAAAAAAAGTCTCAGAAATATCTCACAAAATTTCATATTTTTTTAATCTTCACTCCTTTCTAATTTGTTAAAACATATTGAAGACAAAATGTTCAATATCGCAAGACCTTTATTAATAAAAAAAATAGGGCTACCCTTAAAATTAGGGGCTAAGGGGGCCAAAAGTCTTTTGTTATAACTCTCTAAAATCAAATTTTTGTTATACATTATTGATCAAAATATTATCTTAACAATTAGATTATAAATATCTAAGTTGTTTAAAATTGGTTTATCCGAATTCTAATATTAATATTTAAAAATCGAAACGGGCCCAAAAAGGCGGCTGTCTTTGTCAATTCCAAATTGCCATTTCGCAATTGGGGTTTATGGAGGCAGCTGGGTTTGATTAAACCATTCTACATACGAATGCTAAAGTAAAAATATTCTTGGGCTTTCACGAGAGTGCGTTGCAATTCAGTGTCGATCTTAACATTTAATTTTCCCTTTCACTACTTAAGTGTAACTGGGTAGATACATAAATGAAGGAAAAGACTTTTTAAAGTCAAAAAAAATAAAGGCGATAAGAACTTTTATTTTTTTATTTCATTGTAGCATCACACCAATTTAAAATAAATTTAAAAAAATGCACGAAAATTTACCCCGGGTTTGGCGCAAATTATTAATAGTGACCGGCCTTTTATATTCTTAAAAGGTGTACTGTTGCAAAAGTATACACACAAGTATATTTAGAGCAGTACTCCCAAAAACTTTAAAGGTTTGCGCGTTGGGGATGAAACAGAAAAAGGCGAATGGGTTTAATCCTCTTTGCACCAAAATTTTGAATCTTTTTCTGTGATATTCATGGAAGGGAAAAGGTCCCATTTGCTGATTTAAAGTATAATCAGTTTCTTGATTTGATAAAGAAGAAATTAATTATCTTTTAATGTCTTAAAACTTTCGCAAGCGTAGGGCAAGTTTTCTTTAAAAACTAAAAAATATTCATTTCATTTTTCATAAATAGGCTGCGCCGATAATACACATGGTGCCAATGTGAAGTAAGGTCATCCCCGTATGGGGGGGACCCGTAGAAAACCTTTCTGGGTTCTGCAAGTCGAGTTTTTAACAAATAAAATGTTAAAATGCACGAATATTTACTTGTGGCGTTTGGCGCAAATTATTGATAGTGACTCGCCTTTTATGATTATTAACAGGTGTACTGTTGCAAAAAGTATACACACAATACATGTATATTTAAGCAGTCTCCCAAAAGCTTTATGGGTTTGGGTTGGGGGGAAAACAGAAAAAGGCGACATGGGTTAATCCTCTTTGCGACCAAAATTTTGAATAACTTTTTAGCTCATTATACGAGATTTCTTTTCCTGAATAGGACGAAGACCTCTCGTTGCTAGCAACGAGATCGTTTCATATGTTGCCCCAACAATGGGGGGGAAAATTGATATTGTACGATGTTTTTTTTTTCCAGGCTGTTTTTCGGAGATGGCTGGGGCAATCTTTCCGCCCTCAAAGGACGATCACTGGTTGAGTTGTGCAGTGAGGTCGTTCAGTTCCAGCTACCTTGCCATGGAAACCTGTAAAAAAAATTTTGTCCCAAGTGTTTTCTGTCCTTAAACGTTCGTAAAAAATTTTTTTTTTTAATGATTTTATCTTTGTTTTTTTCACCTTGCATTTAAAATTTTCAAATACTCGATTATTAGGAAACCAGGGGAATGTCTTTTTAAATTTTTATTTTCTAATAACTACTAAAGCTATCGTTTTGAAACTTTCAATGTTAATTCCTTGCAATGGTCAAAGTGATTTCTTCTTTTAAAACAATTGTAATGAGTCGCTCACAGTTGTCATAGAAACGAAACAGAAAAAGTTTAAGATGTACACATGTGTTCCCCAAGGTCTAGGTTAAAGGGTCAAAGTTCTTCGTGTCCAGTGAAAGTTCTTTTCACAAGGATTACATATTTGAAATACGAAAGCCCTAGCCCTTACCGTTCAAACGTAAGGTACATGTTAAACCCCCCCCCCCCCTTTTTGAGCGCACTGCCATTTAAAACACAATCTAACATATACAACTTACAAGTAACGTTTTAAAAGTTTCATTCATAAAATTCAGTTCTCCTTTTGATTTCATAGTTTGCCAACCTTATTCTTCTTTTTGTTTTTGTTCCCCCCCAATTTGGGGGAAAAATTTTTTTTACTCTGTTTTTATTATTATTATTATTATTATTATTATTATTATTATTTTTCTTCTTCCTGGAAAATTTTTTCCACAGGACTTGTAAATCCCCATAAAAAATGTTTTGAGGGTGTGGCATGTTATGTAGATTTGCCAAAAAAAGGGCATTTTGCGGAAATGTTGCAAAGCGGCGGTGCAAGCGTTAAATGGGCCCAAAATAATGTATATTGCCCTTACTTTTTTATTTTTTGATAAGCTTTGAAACCTAATTTTTGGAATAAGCAGTATAACAAAAGACATGGCAAAATACAAAACTACGCGCATGCACGTGCGCTTTTCTCTGATTGGCTGAAACTAAAGTCTCAATATTTTTCTTGCTTTTTGACAAAATCCTTTGAAATTTTGAATAGCCATGCATTAGGATACCACAAATGATATATAGCAATTATCATGAAAACACGTGCATGAACGTGAGCTGCAATCTGATTGGCTGAAATTTAAAACATAACTCGCTTGATTTTCAACCAAACAGGAGGGGTTTTGAAACAAGAATAAAAGGACTTCACAAAAAGGATGGTCACCATGCACCATACACGCGCATGTACGTGCGCTGCAATTTGATTGGCTGAAACTTTAAACAGCTATAACTCCTTTGGTTGGCAACCAAAAAGGATGGGATTTGGAACATAAAATATATAATACTTTATAAGAAGGTATGGTCACCATGCACATGCACACATGTGCGTTTACGTGCGCTGCAATCTTTTTGGCTGAAACTTTAAACAGCTATAACTCCCCTTTTTTTTCAACCAAACGGGGGGGGATTTAGAACATAGATAGATGTAATGGACTTCTACAAGAAAATATGGCACCATGCTCAGTAGCACGTGTGTGCACGTGAAATGGTTAAAAACAAAAATACACTTGAATGAGCGGGGTTTTTTTTTTTTACTTTTTGGGTTAAATACTCTAATATTTAGCATTTTAAAATATATATAAATTGTGTAGACAAATAATGGTCATTACGCACATGCATTCACATGCGTTAGTGTGCAATGATAAAATTTGAATGAACATGGGACACTTCTGGGTAAAGTTGTTAAAGCCTCAAATGCATAGAGTTTGTCTTATTTAATGAAGCCTACAGGGAAAACATAAAAGGGAGTTGGGGGGGATTTGGGAAACGTCTTCCGTTACAATTAGCACTAGTTATTATTATTATTCCGGGAAAATTTGTCCCCAGGATCTTGTAAATACACATCCGAGAAGGTAAAATGTTTTTAGGGTCAGTAGACATGTTATGTAGATTTGCCAAAAAGGTCATTTTGCGCGCACGGCTTGCAAGAGCGGCAGGCAACACAAAAAGACATTTAATTGATATCGGCGTAACTTTTTACATTTTTATGAAATGCTTTGAAAATCATAATATAAGGATATATTAGAGCTGACAATAAGACATGGTCAAAATAGCAAAATCTCACGCGCATGCACGTGCGCTTCGCTCATTGGCTGAAACTAAAGTCTCAATATCTTTCTGGTTTTTTGATGAAATCCTTTAAATTTTGAACATAGCCATGCATTAGGATATCCTACAAAATGATACATAAAAATTATCATGAAAACACGTGCATGCACGTGCGCTGCAATCTGATTGGCTGAAACTTTAAATAGCTATAACTCCCTTGGTTTTCAACCAAACAGGATGTGATTTGGAACATAGATAGATATAATAAACTTCTACAAGAAGGTATGGTCACCATGCACATCCATACACGTGCGTAACGTGCCCAATCTGATTCCCAAAGTTTAAAACAAACTCCTTTAATTTTAAAAAACAGGATAATTTGGGCATGAAATATAATGATCTTTACAAGAAGGGAGCACCCTGCACATCAATCACATCTAACGTACCTGAATTATTGGGTAAACTTTTTCATCTCCCTTGGTTTTCAACCCAAAAGGGGTATTTTAAAAAAATAATGTAATGGACTTTTCAAAAAGGTTGTCACCTGCCATACCGTGCATAAAAATAAATAAAAACACACTTAATAGCATTTTTAATCTTTTGGATTAAAACTTTTAAAATTTTTTTTAAATTCAATTTTTAAAAAAAATGGTCATTACGCACATGCATTCACATGCGCACGCGTGTAGTGCTAAATTTAATGAAATTGGTACCCTTTTTGGAAACGTTGTTAAACTAAAAGCATAAAGTTTGTCTAATTTAATGAAGCTTACAGGGGAAAATGGCACCAAAGGGAGATGGTGAGCGTTTGGGGAAAATTTAAAGGTCCCCCTTACAATTAGCATAGTTAAAAGGGCTTCCGTCTTAGCGGAAACCTTTGTTACTTAGGTTTCTTTTCAACTATTTTTAAGTCTTTTTCCCTTTCAGCAGAAGACCTTCTTGTTATTTTTTGGGTTTTTTTTTCCCCTTTTTTGGCTTCCGCTTCAGCGGAAACCTTTTTGTTATTCTTAGGTTTCTTTTCCACTATTTTTATTATTATTGTTTTTTTTTTTTCCATTTTGTAGCATTTCTGGAAAAAGCTCATCACTTTCAAAAAACTTTCAGGACTGATGGAACATCAATCAAACCTGATAAAAAAAAATG
>NW_026921948.1:0-10232 GCF_032062105.1 Saccostrea cuccullata | reverse complement strand
TAATGCCAATGTTTACCTCCTATCTTACTTTTTGATCTGACACTTATTTCGAGTCTCCCAGAGCAAAATATGAATTTTGCCATTATAATCATATGGGGTGATTATCTAGTGAGCTAAATGCTCACATGACTTCTAGTTTTTGTACAACACAAGGATGCAATCCGATGTAATATGAACACATCATCACTATATGCGCGGAACTGGTTTTGGTTTCATGCCATTCAATCTTTCAATACATTTGAAAACGCAAAAATTTTATTACATATAATTCAAAGCATCTCTTAATGTCTGTAACAGTCTTCCTCTCATTTCTTCCCAGCATTCTTTAGCTATGCAAATCTGACAAAACGGACTAGAGTCACTGTTGGCAATGAGCTCACTAAAAGACACCTTATATGGTTATAATGGCAAAGTCCATGTTTTGATCTGGGAGAACCGAAATAAGTGTCAGATCAAATCACAATGTGCATTTAATAATAATAGAGAATCTGTGGCAGTCTCATTAAAATTTATTCGGTTGTTTAAGAGGAGTTGCTGATAAGAGATGGGTACCCTTCAGTATTATAGAAGGAATGGTGAGGTCCATGTTTCACTCTGGGAAACCCAAAATATGTGTCTGATCAAAACGTAAAACAGAAGGTGTACAATGGCACTATGTAACAAAGACTCTGTGAAATTTTCCTTAAATCATTCAGTGGTAAAAGAGGGGTTGCGGATAAGATGGATACCCCAAGCGTAACAGTTGGACGGACGTACAGATCACTATAAACCCTCCCAATTTTTCAAAAACTCACAGGTTTTATCATATATAATTAAAAGCATCTCATTAAAATGTCTGTGACGGTCTTCATCTCAACTTTCCCCAGCATTCTTTAGCTATTCAAATATGAGAATAATTTCAGCGTGCATGTTTGGCCATGGGAGACACAAAACAATGGCAATACGTAATAAAGATTCTGTGAGTCTCATCAAATTTCATTCAGTGGTATGAAAGGAGTTGCGGATAAGAGATGGGTACCCCAAAGCTTAACAGACGGACGGACATCCCGATTACTACATACCCTCCCACTTTTCAAAGGTGGCATAATGACTATGTCAATGTTTTGCTATGGGAAACCCAAAATATGTGACCGATCAAAAAGTATAATAGGAGATGCATAATGGTAATATGTAACAACTAGGGGGTATTGTGAGCAATAAGCTCACTAAATGATACCCCCGCCTCCCATATGGATATAGTGGCAAAGTCCATGTTTTGCTGTGGCCGGAAAATCCAAAATATGTGTCGGATCAAAAAGTAAAATAGGAGGTGCACAATGGCAATATTTAATAAAAATTCTGTGAAAGTTTCATTAAATTTCACTCAGTGATATAAGAGGACTTGCGGACAAGAGATGATACCCAAAAGCATAACATTCAGACCAGGGACCCAGATAGCATGACTATGTTGGGCCAACATTTGTTAAAGGTTGTATGGTTGGCGTTGGGGGAACAGCGTTGGGCCAACGTTGGACCAATGTTACCAAGTCAACCTTCTTGACCATGACAGAATTCCTATGTTGGCCCAACGTTGGTCCAACGTAAGCAACTTCCATTCACTTTAATTCCCAAGGAAGGAAGGATCCTGGTGTTGGTCCAACGTTGGACCAATGTTTATAATACACCCTTAAAGAAAAGTGTATTTACAAGTTGGTAGTAGTATGTTGACCCAACGTTGGCCCGATGTTTGTAATACACCCTTAAAGAATGTGTCTTATCAAGTTGGTAGTAATATGTTGGCCCAACGTTGGCCCATTGTTAGTAATACACCCTTAAAGAAAATGTCTTATCAAGTTGGTAGTATTATGTTGGCCCAACGTTGGCCCATTGTTTGTAATACACCCTTTAAGAAAGTGCCTTATCAAGTTCAAGTAGTAAGTTGGCCCAACGTTGGCCCAATGTTTCTAATACACCCTTAAAGAAAATGTCTTATCAAGTTGATAGTATTATGTTGGTCCAACGTTGGCTCATTGTTTCTAATACACCCTTAAAGAACGTGTCCTATCAAGTTGGTAGTAGTATGTTGGCTCAACATTGGCACAATGTTTGTAATACACACAAGCGTAATTTTGTTTAGGTGTTTAAAAGATGGGATATTTATATAGGGCCAACGTAGGCCCAATTATTATACTGCCAATTAATTGATGGTGTCAATTTTATAATAAGCTGCTGAGAGATTTACGTTGGGACAACGTTGGCACATTCTGAAATAATTAAGAAGACTTTCTATGTCCATGCTTATCATTGGATGACTGCTCTTGTTTAGATATGATATTTTCAACATTTTAACTTTGCACTTAAGTGATCACAGCACCAAAGAGTGTTTTATTCTATTTTATGAATTGTGTTTATGCTTATTTTCATTTGTAATAAATAGATAGCAGAACATCGTTAGCCCAATCTTACATTATGGTTGTATTATCTATGTTGGGTTACCTTTATTGGGCCAACAATGGCCCAACATGGAATATCGATAGCTGGTTATGTATAATGGTGCGCTAATGTTGGGCTACCTGTTCGCATTATATCATAAAATTATTATCATGAGAGAAAATATTTGTTTGGGGATTGGCATCGGCCCAACGTTGGCCCAATATACCATGAATCTGACTGAGCATCATGGGTAGACAACAACCGGGCTACTTGTAATATCCGCGCCATTTTTAATCTGACACGAGCGAGCGTAATGAGACTGATACCTTGCATATCTGCATCCACTTTGTAAGTATTTATAATATGTTTGCCTCGGCACAGCTGAATTAACGTTTAGTTTTTAAACGATATCATGTACAAATCTGCGCAAAGCAGACACGGGGAAGTGCAGAGGCCAGATGCTGTTGGGTCAACACTGTACCCCAGATGGCATGCTAACATTGGGCCAACGTTGGGCCAATGTAATTAGTTACATCGGGCCAATGTTGGCAAATGACATTGACCCAATTTAAGTTTGCTCATCGGCCCAATGTTGGCCCGATATGTTGGGCCAAAGTTGGCCCAGTGTAGAGTGTTATTTCTACAGATATTGGCCCAACGTTGCGCCAACATTGGCCCAATGAATGCGACATTGTTTGACAAACGTCAATTGGAACATTGGGCCGATGTTGGCAAATGATGTTGGTCCAGTGTCATTTTGCTCCTTGGCCCAATGTTGGCCCGATATTTTGGACCAACATTGGGCCAATGTGTATAAACATTCAATTGTTACAAATCTGTATATTAACAAATCTGATCGTCTCTACAATCAAAAATAAATCTACAACCAATCCTACTTGAAAGTACAAGCTAGCTAAAATGAATTTACAAGGCTTGTTAAAATTCTTATAATTTATCAAAACAAAGTAAATTATCAGTGATTAAATGTTTTGTTTTTATATAAGAAAAATAAATTAAAGTATAAAATAACAAATGTGTTTTAATACAGTTAAAACAATAAATAATTTGCCCCTTATTTAGATTGAAATGTGTGACTAGTAAAATACATTTCCGAAGTCTACCACTTAATTTACTTATATACACTTAAGGTCGAGCACATGATCAAACATTTTGAAAATGTTGAACTTTTTGAAGTTAAAGCTAAATTTATTCAGTACTAAACATAAATTGGGTTCTTTCAATTAAAATTTGTTCAGTGTAACGACTTTTCTATACATGTATTTTATATGGGGCAACATTGAATCAAAATCGTTGTGATGATGATGATGATCAAGCGTAGAAATGTTATGCATAAATGCCTTCATCATGCAAGCTAATCACTTAATCACACCATAAAACAAAAAAGACGGTTATTCCTTAATTGACACCTTAAACATATAGTGATATACTTGTAAATTTAATCGTATGTTTACTCTTTACTGAGAAAAGTAACAAATGTATTAAGTACCAAATACTACAATTTTAGTGCTACTGGAGATTCTAAAAAGACATTCAGAACACAATCAAAGAATAGCTAAGGTATGCCAAGGACAGGGATGGGGGAGGAAGAAACGGACAGAAAAGAAAAGAAGGGGTAGGAGGAGACTCAGGAGAGAAAGAGAAGACTTAAGAGAGGGATCAGATGGAAAGTGGCAGTGCCTAGCTTTTTTTCTGTTATATACTGTGACAAACCTGTAGTTCTACCCTTTTCTGTGTCTGTTTGTCGGTTACAAACACGATACCAGAAACATTTTTTGTGTAAGTAAACAAAATGACGGGATTCATTTTAGTATTATTTTAAGAACAGGGGGGCTTTGTTTATTCGTTGGACCTGCTTATACCTGCAATTTACTGAACTTGTGCATACATTTACATCAGAGAGGGAGTATACAGTCATGTAACCCTACATGTATCACTTGAAGTGAGCATCAACTTTTATTTCTTTATTAATGTTTTCTTCATGCACTGAGCAATAAAATACTAGTATGTTATAATTTAATTTTATATTTTGATTTCTTTTTCCTCAGTTTTTTTAATCAATGCTATGAGATATATATTGAGAATATGTATTAAACTATTAATCTAGCATATATAGAAAGTATTAAAGGGCTTTTACCATTAAACTGTACTACAAAACTAGTATAACCTTAATATATGTATTTGTTTGTCAATTTTGAGGACAAATGGCCAACCAGTGAAGAGCAAATGAGTTGTCATGATGGAGAGCCAATAAGATACAAACCAACGTTGGCCCAAAAATGATGTTTGCCTAATATTGAAAGAATAAGTGGCCCAACAATGGCTCAATAATATCCGTTCGTTGGTCCAGCAATAAGCCAACAAGTTGGTTTGATTAAGGGCCGATGAGCAAATTACCGTTGGCCCAACATTAATTGCTTACAATGGCCCAAATGTACAAAAATGACGTTTGCCCAACATTGAAAAAATACATTGGCCCGACAGTGGCCCAATATTAACTGTTACATTGGCCCAACAATAAGCCAACAAGTTGGTTTGATTAAGGGCCGATGAGCAAATTACCGTTGGCCCAACATTAACTGCTTACAATGGCCCAATTGTACAAAAATGACGTTTGCCCAATATTGAAATAATACATTGGCCCAACAGTGGCCCAATATTAACTGTTACATTGGCCCAACAATAAGCCAACACGTTGGTTTGATTAAGGGCCGATGAGCAAATTACCGATGGCCCAATGTTGAATACAAACGGTGGCCCAACATAAGGAGCATTGTTGGCCCAACAAAGGTCCAATAACAATCTGCTATCTGGGGACGTAGCAACAGGGGGGGTTCAGGGGGGGGGGGGGGTGCCCCCCCCCCCCCCCCACTTTTTTTGCCAACAATACTTTTACTATTGAAAATGTTCATTGAAAGGCTGGTTGGCCCCCCAACTTTATACTAAAGTAAAGTATTATGAAGGAAATATAGTATTGTAAGCTTAAAAAAATGGATATTGAAAGGAATTGGTAGTGAAAAAAGTTTGCCTATACCCCCTCCCCCCCCCCCCCCCCCCCCCCCCCCCAAATAGTTTTTTCGACTTTGGGCAATTTTCGGTTTTTGTGGCTGGCCCCCCACTTTCAAAATCGATGCTACGTGCCTGCAGACGGACATACCGATTACTATATACCCTCCCGCTTTTCAAGCGGGGGGGGGATAATAACCAGTGAAAGTTTTATTAAATTTCTTTCAGTAGTTTAACAGGATTTGTGGACAAGAGATGAGTACCCCGTAGTCTAATGTACGTCTGTCCTTCCGTCTGTACTTGTTATACGCTTTGGGGTACCTATCTCTTATCCCCAACTCCTCTCATATACAAGTAGTTTGTCAGTTGAGACTCGGGCTACATTTTCTTATTGAAAAACCTGCATACATATCCTTATTGCAAAAACTAGAAAATCGTAGAATACACCCTCCAAAGAATGGAGACGAGTTTGATTCTTACGCTAAGAGAATTCTTTGAGGTCTCCTTGTTTTATTTGAAAGAATTTTTTCATGTGAATAAAGAATTAGATAGATAACATGATCAATACGTACTGGCCCCTGCTGAAGAAGCAGGTTATACCATTGTCTTCGTTTGTAATGCTCATTATATAAATTGTATTTCAGAAGAACTTGGATTTAATTCTACAGGTGGTAATCGAACTTATACCCAAAGTCCCCGTTCTTAGGAAGAAATTATTCAAAATCATATGTAAGTCGTGTATTTTTTAATAACCCAAAGAGCCAAAATGAATTTGAACTAGCATATATATTGGATTCCAAAACTTTATAAGAATCCTTATAAAGATACATAGCGGGTTCCAGTAAATGTTCAACCAAGCCTCTTTCTTTACTCCCCACTAAGATATTAACAGTAGTGAAGAAAAAACTTCAAGAGTACTGTGCAACAATATATTCAAGAAGTGGTGTAAATCAGATGTGGATACTTAAAAATTCCAGGGAACTTTTGGACAATTTGAAATCATCAGATTTCACCAAAATCAACAGCTTAAAAACTTACGACTTTTCAACTTTGTACACATCCATTCCCCACGATGAATTAAAGTCCAGGCTTCTTGATATCATTGACAGCTGCTTTTTCAATAAAAATGGAACTCGTAAATTTACTTACCTTGTCACTGGTCATTTGCAAAAGCATTCTGGTTGTATAAACAAGTACTCTGAAGTTGACATAAAAAAGATGCATGAGTTTCTGATTGACAATATCTATGTGGTTTTTTTTTCAGACCAGGTCTTCCAACAATCTATTGGGTACCAATTGCGCCCCGTTATTAGCAGACCTATTTTTGTATTCATATGAAGCAGAATTTGTGCAAAATTTTATGCGTGAAAAGAAGAAAACATTTGTTGCGGCCTTCAACTCGACATTTAGATACTGAGTATATCGTATTGTCAATTAACAGTGGTAATTTCCATTCATTATGTCGATACGATATACCGGTATCCTGGTGAGCTTAAGATAAAAAGATATCACAGAGTCTGCCACATCTATTTCATATTTGGATATTTTACTTGAAAAAGATGTTAATGGTAATCTAACAAGCAAGCTTTATGATAAACGTGATGACTAACTTTTCTATCGTCAACTTTCCTTATTGTGCAGCAATATACCTTCATCACCTGCCTACGGAGTTTATATAACTCGGTTGATTCGATACAAATGAGCATGGTTTACGTATGAACAATTTCTAAAACGAGGTAAATTATTGACAAACAAGTTGATGAAACAAGAATTTCAGCTGTCTCGTTTAAGATCATCGTTTCGTAAGTTCTATGGTCGATACAATGACCTTGTCAGCAAATACAATTTATCATTGAGTCAAATACTGACTGATGTTTTTCATACTTAACCCATTATTTATTCACTGAATTGACGACGGATTTTCCGTTATTTCCCGATCATGACAAGGAGCACATGACGGGTGTGACCGGTCGGCAGGGGATTCTCACTCCTCCATGGCACCCTATCCCACCTCCGATGTTTTGGAGGTCTGTGTTTGCTCTGCACCGATCTTATGGTTTTATGGACTTTTGATCTTGAGTTTTTCCCAATTCTATTCAAACATTCTTCAGAATGGCCTGCAAGCCTCATAATATTCAGAAATAAGAAATCATAGCTCCGTTTTTCAGAGGGATTGCTAGTCATTGATCAAAAAAGAGATCAAACATCTGTTACAAACACGTATGTAGACTCGCATTTTTTTTCTGTTGGACCATCATGCAAATCCTGTATGAATATCTGGCCCAACTACCTTCCAGCAGAGAAGAACTGATGATGGTTCACTGGTAAGGAAAACAGTTAGTTTCTCATCCTTGATATATGCATCCATAAGAGTTTGTACCAGATCAATGGGAAATACCTAGAACACGGTCTTGGTAGGTATCCATTTCTTCATTGTTTACTCTGAAGTTTTCTGATGTGTCGCTAAGACGGGCAACAGATTGGAAACTATGAAAGAGCTGAAAATGATCGAAGCTGTAGACATTTTTGAAGGTCAATGCACTGTGGCAACGCACTTCTAAAACATTACGCACTCTGAAAAAATTTTTTTCAAAGTGTGTTAAAATTTTGACAAAATCAACGCACTTTGAAATTTTATTTCAAAGTGCCTTAAATTTGGGACATACTCAACGCACTTTGAAAACATTTTTCAAAGTGCGTTAAGAGTTTACATCAATATATTTTACCATGGAGACACTTAACACAGTTTGAAAAAAAATATGTAAAAACAAACATTCTGGGTTTAGATTTTAGTAATGGAATGATTCTATTTCAGTATTATTTCATCTTTCACAAAACTTATGAATTGATTTACTCCCGACGAGAAGAGGAGAAAGGGGGTAAAAGGTCTCTCAGTCTAACTCTTCAATACACAGAGGTCGGTAACAAATAAAACGGGGGAGTAATAAACCCAAAAAAGGACAAGTTGCGTAAATCAATGCCTATATATATATATATGATGTATATCTTTCCAAAATAAATGGGGGGCTAAGCCCCCTCCCCTTCCCCTTCGCCCGGTTTCGATGCCTATGCTATACCCAAACAATGAATATGTATTTATGTTACCGATATGACGTTGAACAATGATAACTTAATTAACTTAAAACAGATGAAAACTAGAAATTTTTAAGTACAGTAAAACTTATGAGAAAGAATTTTCATAGTCTTGAAAAATTAAATTGTCCCTTTTTCTTAAGATAAATGCTATGCTTTAAGTCGTTCACTTTTAGCCCCCCCCCCCTTACATCTACTAATAACAGACTAGAAATTTTAAAAAGCGACGACGTAATGATATTAAACAATCATCTCTTTATTTTTTCTAAAAGACGCATTTCCCTTTTATAATATTTATCAAAACCTAAAATATCTAAAACGTCAATATCTCAGGTACTGAAGTGACCTTATCACCAAAAAGTTATCCAACCAGGGTCAATTATGTATCATACCGATTATTTGTAAGGATATATATTGATCAAGCATTATATTTTACTTTGCACATTGAAAATAAATTTAATTTTTTCAAAGTGCGTCAACTTGGTCCCAAATTTAACGCACTTTGAAAAACATTTTCAAAGTGCGGAATTTTTCAAAGTGCGTTGTAACAATGCACACAACAGTTCCAGCAGTAATGAAGCTCCAATATCCAAAAGAATATTACAAAATTGGAGCAGTTAACAAACACCAACATCAGAGTTGAGATCAAGTACCATGTGAAAGTAGGCATTCCCTGTGGATCGGTCACATGGTTGTGTGCTGCTTGTCTTGATGGGTAAACGAAAATATCCGTAGACAATTTAGTGTGATATAATGGCTTAAAACTTGATATACACAAGGCAGAGATGGTAACTCAAGAGCTCATTTTGAACAAGAATCAAAGGATTAAGCACAGGTGAGCTAAAAAGTATGTGCACAACAGATATATTTCTAAACTTTTTAATACAGTAGCTATTTAAGTTTTTAGAAGTATAAAGCTATAATTGTGGCACATGACAGCCATTTTGAAAAATGGCTGTCAAAACTGTTTATGACTGTCCAATGACATGGTCCAATATCCAAAAATTGTTTTTTTAATTTATTAATGTACCGATACACTTAATCTCACACTTTTGACAGAAAATGCACAATTATTTGAAAATTTTCAGTTATGCCTCTTGACAATACACTGAAGATGACAGACAATGGAAAATTTTGACCAGAAAAGCTCTGTTGAGTCTTTACAGCTCAGATGAACTAACAAGCAATGAAACAGTGGGGATGGATAAAACTATCATTCTTAGAAGCAACAATATATTTGTACACTATTTAATTTAACATACATAATACATAGTAAAACAAAATTATTTTGTTGACAAACAAAGAGAGAAATATTTCTCATTTAAACCAAAAAATTAAACATATGTGAACCTGGCATTTGCATTGATTTTAAAATTTTGGACTGAAAACTAAAAATGTTCAAAATTTTCTCCCTGATGTAATGCGTACTGACTACTGTATTCATATATGTATGTCACAATGATAATTTCTTTGCAAAAATCACTTTAATAATTCTATCATAACTTGCATCTTAAAACATACTCAAGTTATGAAATGTCTTAAGTTACCTAAAAGAGCATTTATTCAAAATTCTTGAGATGGATTTGTTGAGTATTACATCATTATTCTGGTACATGTATTGATAAATACTTCATCTGTATACCCCTTTCATTTGCAGAACCTTAAGTACATGTAGTTTAATGCTACACAAATAAATCTACAAA